>NW_017099948.1:0-68382 GCF_001412225.1 Nicrophorus vespilloides | reverse complement strand
AATTTTAATTATTAACAACAAAAAAACAAAATTAATAAAATGCATCTTAACTTTCAGAAAGTTTTCACAATGAGTTTTAATAAAATTAAAAGTTTAAACACAATATTTCATCTATCAAATTGTAAACTTTGAAATAATTCCAAAAATTACTTTGGTAATTAATAATTATCTTAATATTTACGGATTTAGATTTCATATAATTGACATAATGGAATATTTGTACTCTCGCCCTAATTGAATCCAGGCTTCCCTTAATTTATTGGGCAACTTATTAAGACTTGAAACTTCGCGCATTCTTTTTTCGCTGTTTTAGAAACTATTTTGCCTACTATTCTCTATTTAGCAGACTTAAATAGAAATTAATGGATTTCAATTATAAAACACATAAATTTTAACTATTAACAACAACAAAAAAACAAAAAGTAATTTATAAAATGCATCTTAACTTTCATATATCAAATTGTAAACTTTGAAATAATTCCAAAAATTACGTTGATAATTAATAATTATCTTAATATTTATGGATTTAGATTTCACAACTGTTTTTTTTAATTCTGAAAATTAATATAATTGACATAATGATGCATTTCCAAAATGTGCTATTCCCTAAGTAACGTATGGAATATGCATATTATGAAGCAAATGGAAATGTACTATGACATATCGAAATACTAAAACGTTTGTCAATTAAACACAGCGATCCATGGAAATGGAGGGTTTCACGCTACGGAGAGTAATTACATTACAATGGCAATTTTTCCGTAATGGATCCTCTCATTCTCTTCGGCTCGGCCGAGCCGAAATGTATGTGATGCATGTACGTATTTATATTTCTCTTCGATTGCCGTTCGGTGGAAGGAACGTAGGGCAATGGAATAGAAAACGCCAAGTGCCCTGGGGGGGCTAGTGTTAAGGGCGGAAAATTGGATGCTTTATGAAATTTCATGTTTGATGCCATTCGCCCCCAGGACTCCTACAAATTGCAATAAAGTTAACCCGTATACCTGAAAGCAGGAGAGAGAGAGAGAGCTAGAGAAATGTACTGAACAGAGAGGGGAAACAGCGAGTGCGAACAAGCGTTAGACGAATTAACTAAACCGAAGTTTATTATTTAATCAATTTGAATTTCCCGCGAAAATGTTTCGTACTTATTAGTGGATCCCTAATGCCGTAAGCATATTTATTTTTCATATGCATACAAGTTATGAATAAATATGTTTTGAGTCAATATTATTAATTTAATAATTTAATATACAAAATCTTTCATATAATATAAGATTGAAGACTCAATGCTAAGAGGAAATTAAATATTCATTTAAGAATGGACGAGAAATCTTAAATGTAATTTTTTCGGTTGGGTTCAGTTTATTTTTTAATAAAGAAATATTTGAATGGAGGTTCCTGCGGCTGCTGAGGAGGCGAAAATTTCCGTATGTTTCATTTAGATTTTCTGCTTTCCATTCGGCGAGAAATTGCTTTTTCCTTCTCCCATTTTCGCCGGCATGAATCAATATAAATGTGGTTGTATTATTCAATAAGTGCTTTCCATAAGGAGGGAAAAGCGAACTCAATATAAGAGAAAGAGACTTCTCTTGCAGTAGATGTAATTGCGACATTTACATTGTGCAATAAGAAATTTGCAAAGTTTGATTTACAACTTTCTGTGTATATTAGGAGGTAACCTAATCTCTAACCCAAACTAACCTAAACTTATGTTTTACCCTAACATTATGTTTTGACAAGTTAATACTAAACTTTTTGTTTGCTCATTACTAGTAGAGGATTAGCATAAATCGGTTATGCAATTTGAATAAAATTAATCGTTTTGCACGTAGATATTTCGGATTTAACGTGCAAAAAAATGATGTATATGCGGATTCCTGGGAATACGTATTTGGAGAGCATTATGTAATGCGTATTTTCGGCTTTGCATTCCGAATTACTACATATTATATTTGCACACAATATAAATTCACAGCATAATTATATCCTTCGGGCAAACATCCGCGCGCGCTTTATTTATCCAAGAGATTATTAATTACAACGAAAATTCGTTATTAATTTCATAGTTGGAAATTTGGCTTTTCACAATATTTTATATATGAAACGAATTCGAATTTAATCTGTATTTCAATTGATATTTAATATACGCCAATAATTATTTATCAATTAGTCAACGTGTGCAGATATGCATTAATATCATCCAACATATTTGCTAATTGCTTGATTTTAATTAAAATTTATTTACTTTTACATTTACTTAGAAGTAATATTTTATTAGTTATAAAGTTTATTCAGTTTTACCATCGCAGTTAAATGTGTTTATTTATTATGCAACATCTAAAAAGAAACACTCTTTTTCAAGCTTGAAACGCAATCTTTTCAAATTATATTCTTTGATATTTCTTAGTTAACTTCTAATTTAATTACAATAAATTTTTCAAGAAACTCATAGTTTCTCTTAAGTTAATATTTAGTGTAAATAATAATTTTCGTTTGCAAAACAGGTGTAGTTTAATTTGTTCCGAGGCGAAAATGGTTGAAAATATATGCGCATTCATCCCTCTTGCTAAATTAAGCTTCGCGGCCGTAATTCATATTCATAAAAAGGAAATTATGCGTCCTTACTTATTTTTTTTTCCGTTTTCTTCCTTACTTTCATTTACATTTTGGCGGAAAGTATAATCTCGTTCTTGGCGGGGGCCTCTGGCCAGTTTCCTCCACCTTTTCCACCCCCTTGAAGCGATGTAAATCACGTATATTAATGACGGTTATAACTTTTCACCAGCATCTCTGCTCCTTCCTTCATCTTCCTCCATTCTATCTCCTTAATGATTCGTCCCTTTTTCTGTTTCTGCCCGCGTCTTCAAACCTCCTCCTCCTCATTTAATCCCCCGTTATTTATTGTAAAATTTTACGAGGCGGATCAACATCACTGGGCTGTAGCAAAACGGGGGGTGGTATCTCGGTTGGGGGGTGAAAACGTGACGTGACTTTATTAAATTTCAGAGATTTAATTCAACACACCAGACATTTCATAAACCCGAAGTGTATATTAAAATTTGCCTGCATTCATAACATAATACGATATTAATCGATAAATTCGTATTAAGAAGCTTAATTTCGCTTTAAATTTTTCAGCAGCGTGAAAGATGAAATCCCCTATTATAATATTACGTAATTTTGATCCAATTAAATGTTGTTCATACCATACGAAAGTTCTAGTGTTGTAATTGAACAATTTAACTTTTAAACAAGATACATATCGAAATGATCTTTAAGAGCTCACGGTTATCGTTATGTAAGGTCACGTTCCGAGCGGATTCAAATATGATCTCCAGTGAATTGGACGGAGGCGTTTCGCTCGGGTAATTTAAGTTTGGAAAGCAATTTCGTCTGGGACAACAAGTAAATTTTTCCAGATGGAAAGAAGTGGAAGAATTCAAATCACCGAGCATAGAGGACATATAAAAGAATTATAGATCTCGATTACCTGTAGAGCACTAAAAATACACGAATCCTCCAAGTTTATTTCATTTTCAGCCTGAAGTACAAAGGGGTGGAGCGTTTCGGGATTAATGGAAATCGTGTTTAATGTTCCGCAGCAAATGTCTTTAGCAGTTCTAGAGGTGATTAGCTCGATAAACCGCATAAATCAATTTGCAACAACGCTACGAAACAAAGTACTTTATCAATGTACCGAAATTCCAAATACAATTTATAATTGGCACAAGCTTCAAATTGGCATCAAGAACATACTTTAAAGCATTTATATAAATGTATGGGGATAAAAAAGAAAGTTGTGATACTTTGCACCTCACTGGAAAAGGTTATAGTGTCTCATCACGTCAAGTTGTTTCATCATTACTACGTGGAGCTCTCATCAAAATTAATGTCGTCGGGGACTTCTTACGGCCCCATTCGCCTCAGCCAAGCTACATCTTCACACTATTAAAATAATGTTAACGGCACCGCACTCAATGTTTCTTTTCTTATTATATAATATTCATTCCCCGGGCTAAATGGCTTTCGAGATGGTGGCTTTAAAACCCTTTAAAAGTTACATAACTGCAACGAAATGCGCACAATTCGGTGATGGTGTCCGTCATCATCATCATTATTGCATTATCTCCGGCATATCTAGTTCTCGCCTAGACTGTTTAACAAAGGACGGGCCATTAATTCGGTCTGGATTTGAACTTCGAACCCGTAAGATCATTGTTTCCTATTGATCCAAATGGATTGTCTGTGGGGTTTGTGTATGTCTTGTATAAATTCCTTTTCAGGCATTCCTGAATCCCCCCGTCTCTTGCGCGTTTCGGATTATAATGGACCGACGATCCGGTCATCATCCCTTAATTCACTATTCGCAGTAATTAGCGGCCCAACTCGAAAAGTTCTCTGACATCTGTCATTCCGTACTCGACGTTCGGTTACATTCAAACCCTTTACAACATTCAAACTTTTATTCTACTAAACCATTTAAAAAAAAAAAGAACAATACAATTATAAATCGCAACAGTTTTAATAATACAAATACAATTTTATATATTTATACACAATTATGAAATATTTGTTGTATATTCTGAAAAATGCAAATTTAAAACGTGCATTTTAATAATTCATTGATGTTAAATACTTGCTGCAGCTTCCTATTATTTTTTCTTTGCCATTTGCAAGCTTCTTACCTATTTTTCTTTAAGTTCGTTTTAAATCCAGGAAAGAACGGTCACAGATCTCAAGAACAGAGCAAACTCATTGAAATATTCTTTTTTTTTTCTTTCCAGAGAATTGCAGATACACGAAAGGACAGTGGTCGGAATGCGATTCGTCGAACAACATGCGCTCGAGGACATTGACGCTGAAGAAAGGAGAACAGACATGCGAGCCGGTCAAGACTATGCAGAAGAAGTGCAAGAAAGGTGAGTTGCATATCATCCATCATACATACCACTCTTTGTATACCATGAGGTTGCATTTTCAATATAAAAGTAAAAAAAGATTTTGCTTTTCTTTGTAATAATTACTTTGTTTACCACTAAGAAATTGATGGTTAAGACTACTATTGAAATATGCAATGTACCGTTAACCTCGATTTCTCAGATGAAATCAATATCTTAAGGGAACTGCGTTTCTGCTTCCTCCATTGAATAATAACATGTCTGGTTGGATTTCCATATTAACTGGATGCTGTTTATCGGATGGAACGTAGATGTTTGATCCATTTCGCTATGCAGATGTATCACGAGGTTCGGCCCCAAAAGGTTCCACTCGAATGATTATTTCGTTCACGTATTTACTTATTACGCGATTATTGCCAACAAGAATAGTGAATACTCCCAATTCCAGATTCAATTATGGTGGAATCGCAGCACCGAATTTCCCCTCATCGGTATTTGCATTATCTTTGTCATATTAGTTACAATCCACTGGGCCGGTATTTCCAACAATTGTTTCAACATGAAAGCGATTATAGCACTCTAAAACTAAGTTCCAATAACGTTTAAGAATATTTTTACATACATTTATTTTTTAATATTTAACTTTTCGTCTTTGCTCTTTTAGTAGTTTAAGATTATAACGTCTGGAGGATTATTGATTCTTGTATGTTCTAAGAATACCTCAAGAGACGGAAACAGATGTTTCTGCGATGTTTTCTCTGAAGCCATGCAAATACTCGAACAATACGTAATTTTAAACATCCTACTGGAACATGGTTTACAATGGAGCACATATATGGAATAGTGATTAATGTTAATGTGAACCTCAAAGTGCAAAGTTCAATTATGTGTATACTGAATAGTTGTGATATATATTTGATATATGAATTGTGTACAGCTTCCGTCAAAGCGATACTAGTATAATAGTAGAATACAATTAATATAGATCAACCAATATATCAAAGTCCTGAAAGAAAAATTGATTTGAATTGCAATTTACTGTTTATGATGATTCCAAATATCGATTTAATTATAAGAATAGAATGCAGCTATTGACATTTATTCATTCATAATTTAATCAAGATCAATATTTCATATTTTTTATACTTATACATTTATATTACAACAATAAAAAATACACTTTCTATACAATATTAATAAAACAAAAAGTTAATTGCTGCAAAGGACAATTGACCATAGATTAGAAATTAAATTTTATTTATTACAGAAAAAAATAGAAAATTTTTGATAATAGTTCAAAATCTAAGTAATTTATTATTTTCTACCGCATTATCGTATTTTTTTTATATGAAATATTAGATGATTACAGTTGATAATAGTTTATATATTGTTGAAATGGCATCTGAAATGCGGAAGTTTAATTGTGCTCTACCATTTGTTCCATATATTTGATAAATGAATGCTGTGGGGTTTCAGTTTAGACAGCGCAATAATACCAGATTTCAATGTATATAAACTTTCGGGAACAATATATCAAAGTTCTGAAAGAAAGCAGATCTCGATTGCGGAGAATCTGTATTTATGGTGAGCTTAATGAACTTTGCGTCCAGATCTGGAGATAGTCGGAGAGAGGAAGATATTGGAAATTTGCATGCATTACAATGGTATCAATTCCGAAACCCGTTTCAGGTCGGTTTCAGATATCGAAACGTCGATCAGGGTATGTGCTGTATGTGGCGGAGGTGTTTGTGCGTGGATAGCCGAAAGGGGTTGGCTCCGTGGTCGGGGTTAAACCTCCCCCCGTGCAAATGCAATTACCATCTCGATTAGTATGGACTTTATGCGATTACCGTGTGCTAAATTACGTGTCTTGTATCATGCATTGGAATCCCTTGTTCAGTCCTTCCTCTTCCTTCCTACCTCTTCCTTCTCCTCCACCATCCACAGTTTGGGCAATAACTCGCTAATATTTAAATTAGTCCACACTCAGAACCAAGATTATACACACAGTTGTGCAACCATCCAGACCGATCGATCCTCATCGCATTGCACATTCATTACGGAATGCCACCAGGCTCCGTAATTATTAAGTAAACAGTTAATTGCGTTCGAAGCCGCCGATGGCAATGATCCCACCAACCCCAACTCCTTTCGCCTACGAATTGCATTCGAATGAATATTAAGAGATCGTAACAGGAAATTACCCGAACTCACGAAACTCTCCCGCCGTTTACACAACTCCTCCTGGGCTTTTCTTTCATTTTCTTTATTCCCATTTACGTAACGATAAACGTTAATTAGCTTCTTAATGGGTACAAAATTTGTCTGCATTTTTTCTCATTATTTTTTCATTTATTACAAAAAAAAATCTCAATTAACTTTAATGCCTTTAATATTTTCTTTTACATGGAATAAATTCAGTTATTTTTTTATATTTTCAACAACTAAATTATATAGAAAGTTAAATGATAAATATCAAGTAACGAATCACGAATATACTTTTACCAAGATTAAATTATAAAGTAAGTCAATTAATACTTCAAATTCTATATTAATTAAAAGCTATTTCTATTTGCAAATTAAAACGAATTTAATTAAAATAATTTCACCCATTAATTACAAATAAATATTGGGACATAGAAACAACTAATTAATATTGTAATTAAATTTTCCTAATTATTACGAATTAATCAGTATGGTTCAAATGAAGTGCTCAAACGTTTGTGTATTTATTGCTAATGAAGCCTGACTAGTGATTAACCCAACTGAGTATATTTGCATAATTAACTAACAACTATTTTATATTTTAACAATAATTCATAGATTTTATATCGAAAAAACGATTTGTAATTATTTATTTCAATCAGATTTAGTACATAATTAATGAATAAAATAAAAATAATTTTATTGTACATGATAAACATATAATGAAACACAATTCCCAACAATAATTAATTATTATATAAAATATATAATTACAGAAAAGTCCGTTCAATGGTGACTGTTTTAATACAAATATAAAATAAATTAAATTTTAATTATTAATTAATTTTATACAAAACCAATTTATTTATTATATAAAATTAAATTGTCTAAAACAAACATCAGATATAAATTTGTAATGATTTTTTATAAATGAAACATGATTATGTCAAATTATATAATTAAGTTGCATGCATACAAAAACTCTATTATTCATCAACTTAGAAAAGTATTCTCAGACAGTTTTAACTAATTCTCCGTTTGTTTTCATTCAACGTCGAAAGAAACATTTGCGGAGCAACAAACAAAACGTGAATTTATTGCGCGCATTAAATTGCATCGAGAAAACCAAAAAAAAAGCAATGTCTGCACAAACAAACATGCTTCTAGCTAAATTTACCGTCGTCGTGTTGTTTCGGACATTTACACTCTTGTAAAACGGCTGCTATTTATTACACGATAAATCCAGACTTTTTGCACGAAAAAAAAAAATTTAAATATACAAGTTTCCTAGCAACAACACGAACGTGAAACTGAATTCCGTATTAATTAAAACTCTTGCTGTTGAAGTTATAATGAGTTGCATAAGCTTACTATATAATATTACATTATTAGTAAATTATATTGAAATTACTACAATTACTTACATAATTTATAAACATTTTTAAAGATTTGAAATGTTTCAATATTTTTTATAAAACATCGATGATCTTTAAGGATTTTTGAATAGGTTTTAGAATGATTTTCTATCTTACATTTCGTTTTCTTTCAAAACTTTTGAGTTTCCTAAACTTAATTTTAAGTTGCTACCTTTTCACTTCTTGTTGTAATTTTCCATATAGGTGTTTTACTTTGACGCTGGGCATTTTTGTTAAAAGTAGTCTTGTTCATTACTAAAATTTTTCTAAAAGTTTTCTATAATAGTTTCATATCGTTGTTTGAATTTATAGAATAGAAAGATTGTAATTGTATAAAATGTAAAATAGTTGAATAAATAAATGTATTTTTGTGAGAAATGCAATTATATAATTGTTGTATATAAATAAGTTTAAAGTGAATGTTATATTTATACAGGAGACGCAACGATACGTCTTTAAATAATTGCTTGGAATAATGCATAAACAAGCAATGAAGATACACATAAAATATGGCAAAAGGACATAAAAGCGGAAGCGCACAAAAATATTCATACATTTGAATAATACAAGTCGAGACTGCAGAAGTCCCCTTCAGTTTTCGCTTCCCCAATTCCGTCACATTGTATTTATCTTATTTCGCTCTTTCTCTCGAGGGTAATAAGTCATGGGTTGAGGAAAATGGGCCGAAAAATCTCCGCGAACATTGATTGATCCGATGGAAGGATCCATCCACTCTCCTCTCTCTAAGAAGGCAAACAAAGAACATTTTACACGAAACACAAATCTCGTCCTTCGAGGATAAATAAATCCCTGTTAAAAATGTGCTGGGTTTACACTCGTGGGTGTGTTTATTTATTTATTTTTTCGGGGGTTAGTAGGAAAGAAGAAAGTTTCAATCCCGTTTTGCGTCGAATAAATCGGACATGAATCGCGCAATAAATAAAATAGTCAAAGTCTCTTGCTCTCTGCCTCGCAGATAAATCAAACGGGCATCTCTTCAACCTCTTTTATCTTCTTCCCAGAGGTTACCGAAGGTGATCCGAGACGTCTGTATTTGTTCCCCATCAATCAACCGATGTAGTACTATCTAAAGCGACGCGTTGATAGATTCCGAATCAAGAATTTTTTATTTTACTCTTTTATCAATTCAATGGTTTATTCATTATCTCTGAACGACAACGCATAACTTAAATCGCTTCTCATTGACAACTTTTTTTTGGGTCAATAACTTCCTCGAGATACTCCATTATTTCATATTTAATTATATAAAACATCGCTACGCGATAAAATACAATTAAATTATAGTTACAAAACAAACAATTGTAGTCATTCATAATAAATACATACTAAAAAATATCGTACATATCGTTGGTTTAAAATTGGAAATTTTATAAAAAAAAAAACTGAAACTTTTAATATACTTTTCATAGTTAATATTTTATTAACTTTTGCTCAGGAAAGAATTTTGAAAAAAGAATGAAAAATTTTCAGAAAATATTAAGTTTAACTGCTAACAATGTTAAATAAAATAAATTATAAGAAATTTTCGAAAAATACGTTTTTTTTATTTAGTGCTAATGAATCCTGACTAGAAGTGAGTATATTTGCATAATTAACTAACAACTATTTTATATTTTAACAATAATTCATAGATTTTATATCGAAAAAATGATGTGTAATTATTTAATTCAATCAGATTTAGTACATAATTAATAAATAAAATAAAAATAATTTTATTCTACATGATAAAAATGTAATGAAACACAATTCCCAACAATAATTAATTATTATATAATATATATAATTACAGAAAAGTCCGTTCAATGAACGAATTATTAATTGATTTTATACAAAACCAATTTATTTATTATATAAAATTAAATTGTCTAAAACAAACATCAGATATAAATTTGTAATGAATTTTTATAAATGAAACATAATTATTTCAAATTAAATAATTAAGTTACATACAAAAACTCTATTATTCATCAACTTAGAAAAGTCTTCTCAGACAGTTTTAACTAATTCGCCGTTTGTTTTCATTCAACGTCAAAAAAAGGATTTGCGGAGCAACAAACAAAATATTTTCAGAAAAGATTAAGTTTAACTGCTAACAATGTTAAATAAAATAAATTATAAGAAATTTTCCAAAAATACGTTTTCATTCAATTTCACAGTGCAAAATGAATAAAGAAAATTGTGTACATGAAGTATTTAGTAGTGATTTAGTTCTATTGAACATCTTTGTTATTAATCAAATTATTTTAAAAGCTTCTGTTTTTAACAAATTCAATCAAGTGATAGTGCATTATTCTGAAGTTACTGACATCCGCAAGACTGGAAACCGACTCGGCCCATCTGTTTTGCATGCTGAATTACGTAATGTGTTTTTGCGTATTTTTTCTCCATTATAGTAGTCTGCGAGAGGAAATGATTTCCGGGGCGGAGGCGGCGCACTAGGGGGAATAGACGGCTCTCTCACATTTTCCGCCTAGGTTGGAAAGTGCAGAAGCACAGAGTGACGAAGAAAAATGGTACCGGAATGAGATTGGGCTTTGCTTTCGTCGTCGTCGAGGGGCGATATCGCGCCGTTGCAAATTATTGTTGCCCCATTTCCCGTTTCCATTCCAACGCCCCTTTTTCACTGTGTGTCTCGCACACAATGCAGGCAGCACATTCAACCCCCCAAAACCGGGGGCGGCTGTGTTCCATGGGACTGAACTGTTATTGGGCCAGTTTAAATCGTAATGCAGTGAAAACCGCAGAGCGTTAGGACGGACCGGAAAAAAAACGAAAGGGTTTTGTATGCATGCTGGTGATGTGTTGGAGGAGAGAAGTGCCGGAACCTAAACTGGAATTAGTTCTGGCCAAGTTTCAGACACGACCCCGGGGGGACCTAAAAGGGGACGTGCATCCCAAGTGGCGTCATTATTTCAAGGATTGTCTCCACCAAAAAAAAAGGGACAACATCTCCAGTTGGGAATTGCTAATTGAGAATTAAGATAGTATTATTTATACCTAATATTGGTCAAATTTGAACTGAAACTAAATAATAAGTATCAATAAATTAGCTAGGATTATACAACATTTTGAAGATGAAATGAAAATCCAATAATTACATCCTTTACTAAACATAAAACAACTATAAAAATGTTGTAAAAAACTCGAATTAAATAAATGAAAATAAATTCTGCTGATCACAAATATACATAAAATTTGCTACAATTATTTGAAAACTTGAAATGTGTGTGTGTTTTATAATAAGAATATAGCCAATTTAATTAATTTATAAAATGTAATTTCATTAATAATATTTATAGGCCAGAGATACATGTATGTAAAGAAATATAAATTCCAGCAAGTAAAAAATAAAGATTGTTTTTATTTATGAATAAATATTAATTTTGTTATTGTATTTTGTATGGAAAACATTTTTTCTAATGGTAAAACTTATAAGAGTATGTGAAAATTTGACAACTTCATTCGCTTATCTACGTAGTAACTTCAAAGCGGTTTCTAAAAATTGAATAGCAAATTCGCTTAAAATTATCAAAAGGCATCGCTCTTGCGTAAAAGTAATCTAAAAGGAAATTGCTGTATTTCGTCGGAAAGGGAGGAAGAGGAGTAGGAGAGTTCACATTGTGCTACATTGCGATATTAACAGTTGGCTTTCCACGCGAAATTCGAGAGGGGAAAAAATATGATTGTTATGCGAAACCCGTAATGGCGCCAATAACAATATCCACCCTTGTCATCCGTTGAAACATCCATTTTTGCGGAGCCGTCGACGCACGTATAGCATTTAATACCGCGTGAAATTGGAAATGATATATCATTTCGTCCGAAAAGTGGAGCGCGAATAAAAATATATACGTATATAGAAAGCTTTCTTCTCTTTCTTTTTTTCTAATAAACCTCTTCGCTTTCATTGAATAATTGAATTTATTTTTATGCAATTTTGAGTCGTGAATCGGGGAGATTGGAAAATGCGGTGAACGTCTATTATGTAAGTCCATACAGATGGAGAGAGAGGCTCTCTCTTCCTTTCGAAGTCCTTGCAGAAAGCCTCGGAGTGTGATTTTCCAATAGCAAACAGGATTTCGTCGCACGCTCTCCTTTTATATATCATCCCCTCAACGAAGATCCTCAACATGTGGAAACGTGCGGATCGATGTGTGATGCCTTTGAAAATAAATATTGCCGTAAATCTTTTTCGGCAGGACTATTTGTGTTGTACACCTATACACATCCGGTTTTCGTTTCCTCTCGAGGTGGCTCTTCGCCAAAGCGGAAAACATGACGGATCCAGAAATAAATCCTCCATCGAATCCTCGCCAGAACTGCGAACGCTAATAAACCGGATTTATGATCTAATTAATCCTGCATATTTTCGCTGCCGAAAATTTCGCGTTTACCTGTATTAGCTGGGATTACGATTAATCGTCTACCGCCCCTCGCATTTCATCTAAGCTCGTATATTTCATGCATAGATTTTAAATTACATTTGCACCAAAATGGGGAAACTTGATGTAATATATTAAATCATATATGAACTTATAAACAAGAAATTACTTATATAAACACGTTACGTCTCTCATTTTCACCATCAAATTTGATGTGCTACGAACAATTTCCATTATACATTATTAGGGTTATGCAAAACGAATTCCATTTCCATTGGAAGCACTTCATTTAAGCAAGAGATTTTTTTTTTCATGTCGCTCCGACCTTTTTCAATTAGGCGACTAAATTCAACCCTTAATTAAAAGGAGGAGGGAACTTCACTTCACTTGTACGTATATTTCGAGGAAAAAAAACGCGAAAAATGCTCGGCTCGGCTCAATTAGTCCTGATGTTTTTTCGTTTATGCATAAAAATATGTATTTAAATGACTACAGACTGGAAAAAAATAAATGAATAAAAATTGTGGGGCCTGGCGCATCCGCCAAAACTCGATTTTCCGCTTCTACGGTTGCGCACTTTTGCATTCAAATGCGAGACCGCATTTTTGTTCTCTCCTTCTTCCATCCTCGGCCACTTTCATACGAATGGGAATTATTTGCGTGGAAACGAGATTGAATCTATGGTACTTTTACCCTTTGACGAGTAAATACTACAACATTTTTCGCTCCGATTTCAAAGGCCGATGTTCCTTTTTTTTTGTAATTTTCACAGCTCACTAACTGAAATTTCATATTTATCCAGTTATAGCACTGAAATCCAATATTTTTATTTTTACAAAATTTTGTTTCAAGTTTTTTCTCGTTACCAACACTAAATTTACAGAACACTTGAATTTAACATATTTTTAATTTCTATAATAAAATTAATTTAATGAAAATAAATCTCATTTAATTATTTATAAACTATTAATTTTTACATAAATTATAAACAAAGAGAAGCAAAATCATTGACATTTTACTTCAAATGATTACAGACATACAAGTAAAAATAATATTTAAGAAAGCTATATTATATAACATTGTCCAGTTTCTTATATAAATTTCTTTGTGGTTGCAGCTTGTAGATACGAGAAGGGAACTTGGGGTCCTTGCAATGCCCAAAGCCAGATGACGCGGAACGACAAGTTGAAGCCCAACTCTGATTCTTCGTGCGAACAAAACAGGCAGGTCACGAAAAAGTGCAAATCGAAGGGGGGAGCCAAACCGACGAAAGGTAAAGGTAAAAACAAAGGTATTACACATTTCATTCATTCCATTTCATTTACACATAATCAAGCGATATAAATAACTTATTAACAATTACATATTTACATATATAAATTGATAAAAAAATAAATAATATTTATATTAACAAACACTTTCTATTTGATAAGTTATATAAGAATTTAGGAATTTAAAGGTCTTGAAGTTTTATTCAATTTAATGCTTGACCCAAAGCTATATACTAAATTTTGTAGTTCAGAATTTGTGGAGACCGGACTCTGTAGCCGTCTCAATTTTCTTGTCAACGCCTTTCACAGTGGGGTTCTCTACATACCGGAAAGATTAATGACCCATATATACGATCCCTTGAAGATCACCGACTCGAAAACATTGTCCTTGCTGAATTTCTGAATAGACCATCCACCCAAAACGCATTACACTCAATTGAATATTTATATCAATAAAGATTGACTTAATCCAAAAAAAGTGTAAATTCAACAAAAATCATTACAAATGCAATAAACTTTAACCTGTTTATATATATATTATATTTTGTACTGATATTGACGTTTCACATTAATTAATATAAATGAAAATGATACTCGATTGGAAAGATGTGATTTCCTGAAAGGTTCCATCAATTATTGCATTTCCCCTTTCTGTTTCTAAGTATGCCCACGCCCTTCATCACTCAATATCAAAGAGTGTAATTGCAATCCCATTTAAACGCGAGTATTTCTTTGCTGATCCTACCTCCTGTTTTTTTCCCGTTTTTCGTTTCCGTGTCGACTAGGAAAGAAGTAAATCATATCTGGATGAAAGGTCCCAGCACCGAAAACTGTCAACGAACGCCTTAATAGAGAATTTATTTTGCCTCCCTTTCATCCACTTAATGCATTCTTAAGCGTTTCCATAATTTAAGGGCTATCCTATACCGCTTTTCCTCCACGTAACATTTTCTTATTAAGAGTATCGATCGATTTTAGATATACACACTGAACATGAGAAATACAGTGTTTCATCTTGTCTTTGAAGGATTCTAATATTTAATTAACGCGCGTTGCCGGTGGAGAGGAAATGAATAAATAGCTTTGTTTGTTTCAGTTTGAAGCGAAGCTTTACAAGTTAATTTAGTTAGTTATAACATAAGATGGAAAATTCCCGAGAATCGTATTGTCAATAAGTTGGAAGATGCTGTAGGAAAGGAAAGCTCTCTTTCTCTATCGAGTATAACTAAATTACAACCCCTCGGGCGCGGCTCCCTTAAGATTTATTTCCCCATTTGTTTAATTGACGGAAAATAACGAATTTAAAATGCATTGGACTGTTGCTAGGCTCACGCTCCCTTAAATTGCTAGAGCGTACCTTACAGGAAAATTTACCGCCAACCTTCAATCAAGTTCCCAACCCCTATTAAATATTCAACGATTTTTTCAGTCTGATTAGACACGTTGAAGCTCTCTTTTTATTTCCAGGTATATTTCCAACATTTTATCAAATAATAGAACTAATAGCAAACTAAAAGAATAAGGAAGGTTAGGTTTATAATTATATTAAATTATTATGACGGAATTATACATTTAAATTGTAAAGCAAAAGATTCAAGTATATTTTCAATATTATATCAAACAAATATACATAATAAGAGAGCATTTCAGTCTGGATCAGGTGAACTTCTATCGATTTCAAAGTAAAACCAAAGGGAATAAGATGCAATATACTTCAATTAGAAGTGGATGTCCCCTTTGCGATTGGGTAGTTTTGAGAGCGCAGCGACAATGCCTCTGGTTCGTCGTAAAAGAGGGGCTCCCTTTCATTAATCGCTTCCTTTGAAACTCATCTTCTATTTATCCGCCAATGTAATTCAATGCATTTGCTCGAGTTCTAATTTAAGTTGAAGAGATTTAAACACACTTTATTTGCTTATAGTCTTTTCGCCTTCTCGTAAAAAAAAATCCTTCATCTCATTCGCTTCATCCATTAGGTGTTTGCAGGGAGAAACTTCTAACCCAGTTTTATTACTGCTTTCGCTATTTAATATAATACGTGGGGCGTGGGAAGTTATGTTTTCTGTCATCCAAGAAAACCGGAAATCGAGTTTCGATAATACCATAACCCCACGCCCTTCGCTAGTTAAGTTTTTTTTTCCGTGCCAGGAAGAGCTTCCACTCCTTGCCCTCGCAGAAGAGAAGCTCATTCATTATGACCCTACGTGATTTTCGGCGAGACGTGACGTCACGCCACCCTTAGCTCGCCTCGTCCTTCTCCTAATGACGGGGAGTTTTTCTATTTTTTTTTCTACCACCCCCCCTCGACGAGAAAAAAAGGGTGGCACTGGATCCCGAGAAATTAATGGCGGAAATATCCGACGATCGGAATTCATTACGGGCGATTTTTTTATCCACAAATAAGAAGACGGGAAAATAGCGAAACAGATGTGGATGAGAATACTGATTGGATTCATATCTTTTCCGTGACTTGCGTTTGGTATTTAATATTGAGATAGTTTATCTTGAGGAATAAATCTTACATCAAAATGGAAAGAGTCTAAAGTTTCTTTCAAAACATTTTTTAAGAAATTTAAATTCTTCATAAATTATTAAGAAAATATATCAAACTATATGATTAAAATATCAATAAAAAAAGGGGAAATAAAATCAATTAGTTTCGTAATATTTGATATTATTGAAGAAAAGTATATAAATCTTACATAAAAATGGAAAGAGTCTAAAGTTTCTTGCAAAACATTTTTTAAGAAATTTAAATTCTTCAAATTATTTAGAAAATATATCAAACTATATGATTAAAATATCAATAAAAAAAGGGGAAATAAAATCAATTAGTTTCATAATATTTGATATTATTGCAGAAAAGTATATAAATCTTACATAAAAATGGAAAGAGTCTAAAGTTTTTTGCAAAACATTTTTAAAAAAATTAAATTCTTCAAATTATTAAGAAAATATATCAAACTATATGATTAAAATATCAATAAAAAAATGGGAAATATAATCAATTAGTTTCATAATATTTGATATTATTGAAGAAAAGTATACAAATCATAGTGAAATATATATCTTATTACATATATTTGAGAATATTTATGGAACAAACGATAAGTTTTAAATCGAATGTCTACTGAGACTACAAAGAATACTTCGATACGAGCTAAAAAGCTTATATTATAAAATATTTCCATAACAATGTTTTATTTACAAAAGATTCCGCTTTTAACCTTTAAGATTTATACAAAGGCTTTACGTAATAAATTATATTTAAAGCAAACAAAAGCCTGGTTTAATGCACGTTTCTTTTTAGTTTCTTTTTTCTCCTGCTTTTTATTTACATCGTGAATTTTGTCTTTGAAATGAAACTATATAAATCCTCTTGAAATACAAAGAGTATTTCATTTCATTCATATATTTTTAAGAAACAAATTCCACCTACATCCTATTAAATTAATATTACTTTTACAACAAAAAATCATAAGATTAAATCACATAAATTTCTAATCTTATAGTAATAGATTTTTTTATTGAAACCAATATAATATAAAGTTTAAAAAAAAAAACTAGAAATAATGAACAGTATATATATATTATATACATACCAATATAAAAGGATGAAAATCTTATTTGTACTGTGTAGCAGACCGGATTTTCTATATTTTCTATACATTATATAATACCTGAGCCCTTCTGAGAACAAGAAACCCCACCGGAGTCGTTGCACGGTCCAGATTAAAGCCATATTCAACGTGTTCGGGTCTCCTATTTTCAGATTGGGGATTTACTTATATGGCTCTTTTGAACTACTTCTATCTGACACATAGTGCATATCGATATAGCATAAACACAATATCTTAAAACATATTTACTCTACATTTGTCGCAAAATCCTTTAATCCGTCCATTTAATAAATTTGATATCATCACTAAACTAAAACGTAAAATCAATAAAATGGAATTAAAATGAAATTAAATATATCTAAGAAGTAAAATATTGCTTGTATAATAAAGTATGTACATAAAACAAAATGTTTGTGAAATAGTTTTTTAAGCTTTGAAGATTCTTTATGTAATATATTTTTATAAAGCAAAAGTTTTAATAATTTAAAATGCATTTTCAGTAAATAAACCATGAGTTTGGCACATATTGCTTGGGAGTACAGAAAAATGCTGCTCGTCGCGAAAATTCGAAACAGATATTGATACCTTCCTGAAAGGCGGATGATAGAATTTTCATGCGACGATGATCGATACGACGTGGTTCTTATTTACATTCGAAACAAAGATGGGGTGGAGGGATGATGATTGATCTGAGCGGCACCGAGGGTTGTGGGTGGATATGGTTCTATTTTCCCTTGACGGAAATTGTTAGTTTTTCATTTTCTCTCCACGGCACGCTTCACCAACAAAGATATATCGCTTTCCAATATTTACAATACGAATTATACCCACATCATATCAACATACGCATACCCAATTTCATCCCCGTTTATTTTTTTCTAAATGTATTTCTTTCTTCTGTTTCAGCGGGACGTCGCAACAACCGCCAGTAAAGAGTCAACTTAACCAAAAAAAAACAACAACAAGAATATAGAACCGATTCCTGTTATCCCCAACTGTCTGGTATTTCCATCCCTTAACATCTACAACCTCCCACCCCCTCTCATCATGAATTAAACACACGGGACTCCATTTTATCGTCGTTTTCTTCCTGTGGGATTCGGTTCACTGCCACCACGTATTTACCATTCCCCAGATATCGCACGTCAGAGTTTCAAAAATAAAGAAATCACAGTTAATATCCAAAATAATAAATTTCACTCAAGCCAATTCCCAGCCTCCTCCCTGTATATACCAGTTTTTTGTTCTCACTACTTTCTACACTAGGATGGTAAAATCAAAAAAAAGAAAAGAAAAGATGATTAAGAATAAAAATAAACATATGCTATAACCACAAGTTTCTAAAATATGAATGTTTAGGGCGCGTATAAAGGAACCCGATCTACTAAAATAAACACTTCTCTATCTCTCTAGTTTCGTGTCAAATAACATATGTAGTGTGACCCTTGACCCAACCGCATTTAATAAGTGTATACCACCGAGTGGTCCTCCTAGACCACTCGCATTTAGTGTCTAAAAAGAAACCTTTGGTCTATGCTCCAGTCCCCCAGTTCATCCCCCTCCGATTCCCAACTCACATGAAGTGTATAGATGTTCTCGTTGTAGGGTGTACAATAGTATGGAATAATCATCGAAGCAGAATACTTACTATTATTATATTGATGTAATTGTTAGTTTTAATGGTAAAAAAAAATATAATAACACCCCACTCCCCATTTAGGATTTATTCTAGTTCAGATTTAGGAAACACGCATTTATCAAAGAATATACATTAGAAACAGAATCTTCTCCCATTGAGAAATAAAATAATAATAATAATAATATGTAATTCCCCTCACAACAGTTTATCCATTAATTGATATTTTTTACTTATATAAATGTGAATGTGGTTATTCATAATAATTATAATATAATAATAATAATGATATATCATGTATTTGACATATTTAAAAAGACTTTCGAAATAAAATAAAGAGATACAAAAATAATAATAATAATGAAGTTTCAAAAATCTAATCGATTCCCGTTCGTTTTTCTCGATTAACTCGTGGAATTTTAATTGAGCATTTCTTGGGGCGTCTCGATATTGTTTCATGCGTCCAATTAGATGGCTAATTAAAAAGTTTCGTGCTAATATTGATGGAGAAGTTTTTCCGCTTCTTCGGAAACTATGGACGCGGGCGGCGCGTTTTTGTACTTATTCGCCAACGCAGCACTTCGTAAATACTTCCTCCCATCCAGTCATATAAAGTTCTGCATTTTATATTGCGAATACTTGCAAATTGGAGCCCTTCTTGTAGCGGCGGTTGAGTAATGGGCAGCAGGAGGAGGGCAGATTAAATTCTACGAAATTATCAAGTTCATAATCTCATAAGTACACGTTGATAAAGTTATAATTACCAAAGTAACATTCAATCCTGTTATAGACTTAGTCGGAAGCACATAACGATGTGGTAATGATAAGAAGCACGGGCGCGGCCTCATCAATTCTTATTATTATCAATGGAATATGATGGAGAAGGTAAGTGATTACGTAATTACTGAACGATCATTTAGTATTATATAATTGTATAAACAGTACAAAATTTCCAGATTTTTACTCGTATAGTGAAACATATTCAAAAACACACATAATATGTGTACAACAAATTTTAAAAATGATGTAGCGGGAACGCAATCTGGGACTTCTCTTCTCATCCAATTTACTCTTTATGCGAAACGTCGCTCGTTAAGCGAAATGCTCGTTATACGAGGTACTCATTAAGTATTGTATACTGTTTATACACTTATAAAGGGTGTCCCAAAATTAACGCAAGATTTGAATGAAATAGAAGTTCTTAGTCTTCAGATTGTGATAAAAACTGTGTTTTCTATTTAATTCAAATTTAGCGTTAATTTTGGGTTACCCTTTATAATACTAAATGATCGTTGTGTTATTATAATTCCCAAAAAAAAATTGTTAAGGTCTGTCTACACATCTTCACTAAACAATAGTTACATCATTCTCATTTAATACTAAAGTAATCCAAATCTTAGGTGTTATTATTTCTGTATGAAATTTGTTATATACAACACACTACTAAAACTACCTAGCAGCGACCACCATAAGGAATACACATATACCAGAATTACTGAATAAAGTTTTTAGACTAAAGCTTATATTTAATATCTAGTAAAATCAAAATAGATAATTAACAATGCTCCTAGAAATAGATTTGAAAAGAGTAAGTATTGAAATGTAAACTAAACTAAATTCCTCAATGATAAAATAATTTTAAACAAATAATTTTGTTTTTGTATACAAATATATAGTTAATTGAAATTGTGTATAATAATATATGTTTGTTGAATTCCCATGATTTGTAATCACTAAAATAACAAACAACCCTATTTTTATTTACAAATAATAATAATAATAATGAACCGATTCGAATAATTTGCAACTGTTTGTTAATTGAAACCAGTATTTAGGAAAGTTCATTTTCCGAATTCCCGTTGTTGTTTGTTTGAAACCGCTGAAATAACTTTGTCGAATGCTGCGGATGCACGTATTTTTTGTTTTATATATAATTCTATCACAAAATACAGTTTCGTTTGCAGAATGTAATTAATTGAAAACGCATTATCGGCTTCACCAATTATTAATTAAACAAAAGTAATTACAACACCTTTTTCACTGTATCAATAGTTTATTAGTATTCATTAACAAACATTTTAATTTTAATTAATTAGTTATTTTAATTTAAATTAATTAGAATTATCTTTATTAATTTATTAAGTATACAAAGATTTGAAATATTTAAATATTTCATCCAAAGTTTTTGTTAATTTTACTAATTGTACATGAAAGTAATTATGTAACCTTTCTGAATTATATAGAAATTCTGAATAATTGTTACAAATAAATTAAATATTGCAAACTTGTTGAATTCGATTTAATTTACTAAAATGGACTAAAGTTTAAATGAATATTTATGAAAGTTTTTGTCCTGCAACATTTCTATTGTTATTGAAGAAATGTTTGCGTCTTCCAAGCACTAATACAATGTAATAAGAGCGACCGACTGTTTTTAAGTCCATCGTAAGGACCGATTTCAATCCATTAAAGTATTCTTTCGCAACGAATTGGCATTACATATTTCAACGTTCCGAGAGCCAATATAAACTTATCCAATATTTCGTCGGGATGAAATGGTTCTCCGAAAATTTATACACGCATTAATGTGGTAGCAAACAAATCCAGTTACTTGAGTTGCGCAATAAAAATGCAGATTCGAAGAATTTCGATATACGAAATAAAGATTTACCGTGACAAATGCATCTTCCACAAATGGTAGCTTCGCATAAAGCTTCATCCGACCGAATTTTTTATGTTGTATTTTACGTGTTAGACTCTAAATTTTAGGGCCGACGCTAATTCCGGACGCAATTTAATAATTAGTACCTTCTGCAGTTGGCGCCATTACCATACGAGAACTGGGGAAAACAGTTTCCAGTTGAAATGCGTTAATATAGCAGTATGTTGCTTACATTAGAGCCGGCATTTCAGAGGGAATACATAAATTAGAGCGTTTCAAACATTAATGTTGCCGATGTGATTAAAATTTAGGGGATGATAAAGAGGATGAGAGGCATAGACATCCAATATATGTAAATACTTTTGGAATGAATAAATTCTGTTGGAAAAAGATCATCCGTTCCGATCAGGGAATGTTGTTGAAGGAAAACTTTCTGTTTCCATCTCTTTCCATTTCACGTGCTATGTGTGTACATCTCGTTTCGTTGCCGGCAGCAGCGCAAGTCAATTAAAATCCAACACAACGAGGTTTGCTGAACGGATCCCAGCCACTTGCGAATCGAATTTGTAAAGGAGCAATTTCCCAGTTCCCTCTTATTTGAACAATTAGAGTTTCACGCCTGGAAAATCGATCTGTCCTTCTACTCACAGCAGACGCAAATTAATTTTTGCGAATGAATATACATATATAAAATATACATATTCAACTACAAAAAAAAAGGGATGCATGTACCCGGCGCATACGTCCGAGATTTACTCTTATTTTCTCCTGAAATTATTTTTTTTTTCTCCCCAAGCAAAATACGGTTTGAATTTTAATAACGTTTCGTATATCATGCTCGCATTAAATTCCGTCTGAAAATTGCCGTAATAAATTTTAATATTTATTGTATCATAAATAGGAAATGCGGATCGGCGCACTCTGTGCACGTCGCAATGTATTTTGCAAAATGGCGCGCGTTATCAATAATTGACGATAGTCTGCGCGACTTGAAAAGTGCTGTAATTGGTATACAGTGATTAATATTAATATGTCACGGGATGCGATGATCCTGCTGCTACTCGTTGTCCTCGTTCTCATATACGTACTCATCCGACGCGGATCGTTTCCTCCCATGCATCAACGTGTTTTCAGGTATAAATATTATATGGAGGGTGACTATAATGAGCGTATGGGGTGGTCCCAAGCGTGCACTTTGCGGGGACGTGAAAATTGTATCATAAATTGATGACCCGTGCTTCGGATTAAGCTTTGTCACGCTCAAAATTATCCTTGGCGAAAATATTTTCTATGCTGCTATATATAAATAGGATTCTTTATATAGTCGATGTCCCTTTACAAGAGCTTTGTATGTTGAAGATTAAAAATATATACTACCAACGACAATTTATACTTCAAACATTTTCACCACCAAGACCTAAATATATTAAAGTATCATCTAAACTCTTTCAAATATAAACTTCAAATTAATCCAATAATAACAAAAGTATCTAAAAAACAACTCATTCAAGAAACAATAATACTCAATTAATACAAACTATATAAGTTATAATAAGAAGAGGTTTCGACCTCTTATCACTTATCACTTTGCTTAAGAATTGTAGATAGTAAATGATCCTACCGATATGTGACTGGCAAACAGATCGACAGGACCCAGCTAAATGTGAAGAGGTTTCCAGAAGGAAGGTCATTACCGGAAGAAGAAGAAGGAAGTTATAATAAAATACAGAAAATTCATCCATGAAGTAAATGAGTTGTAATATGCAATAATCAACATTATGAAATATTATACGTGATGGGTCTATATCGCAAGTCCGACAACCGAAATCCCGACGTTCGAAATCCCGACTATATCAAAATCTCAACAACCATAATCCCGACAAACATAATCCCGACTATATCAAAATCCCGACTATATTGAAAATTTTTACAATAACATTTTTAAATTATTTCGGAGCGTAGTCACATTGTGCTACACTTTTATTATTAATAACAATAAATTATTATTAATTTATTTGATTTTGTTGATTTATTCATAATAAACCTTAACATTATGAAATAATTTCAAATACAATTAGATTATTAATTGTTATTATTTATTATTTAGCAATTTAAAAGTCACTACGCTCCGGAATAATTTAAAAATGTTATTGTAGACATTTTAGATATAGTCGGGATTTTGATACAGTCGGGATTATGGTTGTCGAGATTTTAATATAGTAGGGATTATGGTTGTCGGAATTTCGATACAGTCGGGATTTCGAACGTCGGGATTTCGATACAGTCGGCATTTCAATCGTCGGGATTTGTATACAGTCGAGATTTCGAACGTCGGGATTTCGATACAGTCGGCATTTCAAGTCGGATGATACGCGAGATTGATCNAGTTTATACAGCGATTTACGTCAGAATTTCTGATGTACGGGGGCTGCGATTACGATTGGATTTCGATACAGTCGGCATTTCAATCGTCGGGATTTGGTATACAGTCGAGATTTCGAACGTCTGGGATTTCGATACAGTCGGCATTTCAAACAGTCGATTTCCAATAGCGGGATTTCGATACATTCGGCATTACAAACGTCAGGATTTCGATACAGTCGGGATTTCGAACGTCGGCATTTCAAACGTCAGGATTTCGATACAGTCGGGATTTCGAACGTAGGGATTTTGTTACAGTCGGCATTTCAAACGTCGGGATTTCGATACAGTCGGGATTTCGAACGTAGGGATTTCGATAGCCGGTATTTCAGTTGTCGGGCTTGAGATATAGACCCAATGTGGTTGCAGGATTTTAATATATCGGGATTTTGATAGTTGTGATATAGTCGGGATTATGGTTGTCGGGATTTCGATACAGTCGGGATTTCAAACGTCGGGATTTCGATACAGTCGGGATTTCAAACGTCGGGATTTCGATACAGTCGGATTTCAACGTCGGGATTTCGAACGTCGGGATTTTGATACAGTCGGCATTTCAAACGTCAGGATTTCGATACAGTCGGCATTTCAAACGTCAAGATTTTGATACAGTCGGGATTTCGAACGTCGGGAATTTGATTGACGGTATTTCGATTGTCGAGCTTGCAATTGCCACCGATACGTAATGACCAGCAATTAACACTGAACCTAATGACACTTCACGTATACCTATTAATATCACGACCGTCTTCAAAACAACTTATATTTATTAATATAGAATAACAGTGAACAAATAAAGCTTCTTTTATTTAGAAGTAAATATTGTAAATTTTATTCGTTTATACCGCATTTTTAATTATGTTTTTAGACAATTGATTATTTTCCATTTAAGGTTAAAAATGTAATGGTTTCAATGAAAACATATATTTTTCAAATTTATTGAAAAGTAAATATATATAACTATTTGAAATAGTAATAGAAAACAATAATTAATTCTGGATAATTAATATTTAGATTTAATTTTATTGTAATTAGTAATACCATTGATTAAATTAATGATGTGTGTCGCATTAGATTGTAAAGTTAATTAAAACAAATCAATATTGAACTAATCAAATGTTCAGCATTTCAAATAATAAACCTATTTGATATTTACAATGAAAATCATACATCATACACATATTTATAAAAAAAATTGTGTGCGATGTTTAAATATCTGTATTATTTATTACAAATTGTATATTTTTATAACAATTTGTTTTACCAAACAGAAAATAATATTATCCGACCATTAAAAACTAACAAAAACTAATTGGGTAAAATAAATAGCGAGTTAAATATAATGTCCATACAAATAACGATAATAACATCATTCACAAAACAGAAAATTATAACTACATCAAACGAACCAATCGTATATTTGGAATGCGATGGTAAAAATGAGTTGCAATTATGCAACCAACGGCCCCCTCCTCACTTACGCGCAACATTAATGATGGTTTTAGTTCGGACGCAGCGCACTTCAGTAATGAGTAGTGAATATTTTATCAGAAGCAACGGCGGTTTTGTTTATATAAACGGGGATTTGATAGTGGGGTAGGTTCGAACCCTGGGTATTTGAATGAGAAATAATCAGTTGGCTATGTGTTTATCTCCAGTGGTAATCCAATGAGAGTGCATATTGTTTGCTGTTTTGGTTAGCACTGCATGACCAAAACGGCCTTACGCTGTGTAGCCGTGCAAACGACCGCCGTACAAATGCACAGTGGATTACAGATGAGAGTTCAGGTGTACTATTAATAATTACCGGTTTGCTGAATAATGCACAGATTTAAATGGGAACGCATTGTTTGCTTGCGGCCATCCCTATGTTTATTATTTCTATGTTTTACACGCTGTTTCTATGGAATATAAACAGAAGCGGCTACAAACAACAACGCGTGTCCCATAAACGCAGGATTTAATACAAAATCAATAGAAACTGTATAAATCCGCAGTGCATATTTTTTTTCCTCTATTTATCTGCAATATGCACTAATTCGTTGTCGGGTATAAACTTTGGAATATCGTTATATGCGGTGGCTGTAAACATTATTGGATTCATAAAGTGAACCACATAAAATATGGCAATTACTCATGTTTCACATTATTTTCTTAATCTAATTTGAATTTAATGATCATTAAACCATGTCTGCCTCATTAAATTTAAGTATAAAAATGAAAAATATTCTACATAAATTATATAACTTTAGTTATTATTATAAACATAACTTATAGGATATACATAGCAATCATAAGAGATCATTAGCTACTTATGTAGTGTAAAGTAACCGTTCTATGTATATTGTATCTTATGTTTCAGACCAATGATTAGATTTATAGCAACCATATTCGTTTAGTAATTGGTATATTCATAACAAGCGCAGCTGTCCTTATAAACTGTAAGAAGTCCATTTAAATAGAAGGCGTCTGCAGCAACTGTAGTCCATAACAATATAAGCATCCTTAACACCTGCCACTTGATCAATAGCAACCATAACGTATCCTTAGCAACTGGGATGTCATTCGTAACAATCAGAAGCATCCTTAACACATACCTTGCAGTCAATAACAACTAACATTCGTCCTTGTTAACCCAGAGGACAAATTCTGGTTGTTACACACGAATATTAAAAATTGCCATGGAGCTATGTTGTCCATAACAACTAAAAAGCTGTCTAAAAGCTATAATTAGTAGATACCAATCTACTTATAATATCTTTAAATAAAGAATATTTTCTATAATTATAACAAGATTTGAAAAGTTGTTTTAGAGACAAAAATAAATGTCTCAATTTTTAATATTTTTTCAAAGTAATTAAACATAATTTAACCATTTCTATTTGAAATTAAAGAATTTACTAAGAATTTTTTAAAGTTTTTAAATTTAAAGAAAAATCAATAGTTCATTTTTCTTGCTGAAGAAATTTCAGTTGGTAACATTTATAACTGCGGTAAGTTCGAATCATTGGGAGCGCACAGACGAGTAATTGAATAATTGAATTATCAATTACAATCCAATTGAAATCGCGATTTCAAAAAGGAAGTTATCATCTTATTAATTCAATCATTG
Source organism: Nicrophorus vespilloides (assembly GCF_001412225.1). NCBI lineage: Eukaryota > Metazoa > Arthropoda > Insecta > Coleoptera > Silphidae > Nicrophorus > Nicrophorus vespilloides. Next base: position 40,736 of record NW_017099948.1, on the reverse strand, counting down.
TGCAAATATTAGTGGTTGGAAAAGCATATACATTGAGATCAGGCCATTATTCCACGTTGGCAACACACCGTTAGTGACACTGACAACTGGTGAGTTAACCAAAAAATATTTATTTAAATTTTGCATTAACGAAGATCGGATTGTTCATTTTGAAATTGAATAAGACTTGACGAATTTCGTTCGAAATGAATTCCAAACCGAACGACAATAAAAACCCGTGGAACAAGAACACCAAATCGAAAATACCCACTGCAAAGAACAGCAAGAATCCTGAGGAAAAATTCAAGGAGGCCCAGCAGAAGCTCCAAGCAGCTGTACAGAAATTTACCAAAGACTATGAATCCTCTGAAGAGGAAGAAGAGTTGGAAGTAGATAATGTTATAGGTATTTTTTTTATTTACTATTTTTTTTATTGATGAATTGAATAGAATGTGTACTGACTGATTCATGTAATTTTAGGAACAATTTTGAAAGACTATGATACAAGTGGTGCTGGAAAGGAATTGTTAAGAACCCGAGGATTCTTAGAGGAAGCATTTCAATCTGGAGCTTGCACCTGCCTAATATGTATTTCATCTATTAAAAGAACTGATGCAGTAAGTATAGTAATTTACTTTATATATACTGAGTTTTATTATCATTTGTCTTTTTAGATATGGAGTTGTGAAAAATGCTATTGTTTCTTCCATTTGATGTGTATACAGAGATGGTCGAAGGATACCATTTTCCAACAGAAACAGGCACTGGAAGCGCCAGTCCAAGTGCGTCGCATTAAATTAAAATGGGGTTGTCCTAAGTGCAGACACGAGTACGAGCCGGAACAAATTCCAAACGAGTATCGGTGTTTCTGCAAAAAGATCACAAATCCTAAGTTCCAATCACTGATAGTGCCCCATTCTTGCGGAGAAACATGTCGCAAGGATTTGCAGCCGTATTGCGGCCACGGCTGCTTATTGCTATGCCATCCCGGACCATGTCCACCCTGCCCGGTGATGGTTAAAGTCACCTGCTTCTGCGGACACTCCGAACCGAAAATCCAAAGATGCAGCAACAAAGAATGGAGCTGCTCGGCACCTTGCAACAAACTCTTGAGCTGCGGCAAGCACAAATGCTCTCAACCTTGCCATGCGGGTGATTGCTTACCCTGCTCCAAGAAAAGCGTGCAGAAATGCGTCTGCGGAAGTACTCAGAAACTCAGGGATTGCTCCACGCCAGTCTGGCAGTGCGAAAAGGTTTAGTTATTATTAACTAATTTATCTCAAACAAAACTCAAACCTTTGTATTTGTTCAGGTGTGTAGGAAAGATTTGAAGTGCGGTTTCCACAAATGCGACGAGATATGTCACACGGGCGTTTGTGGTTCCTGTAAACTTTCCGAAATTAGAACTTGCCCTTGTGGTAAGTCCAATTACCAGCTACCTTGTACCGAGGATACTCCGACCTGCGGCGACACTTGCGGTAAAGTTCTGGAGTGCGGTATGCACATTTGTAATAGAAGGTGTCATAAAGATAAATGCAGTCAGGTAAATATTATTCAACTCCCGGCATGAATAGATCTCCTTTATTGCATTTACTCTGCATTATATAATATAACTTTAATGGTTGCAGTGCCTTGAAACAGTTACTAAATCATGTAGATGTGGTTTGCATAAAAAACAGATCCAATGCTGTAAGCCTTATGTATGTGAGACGAAATGCAAGCAGATGAGAGACTGCAACAAACATCCATGTAATAAAAAGGTAAGTTAAAAACAATTATAATCAAGTATTTACATTTGTTTTGGATAACATATTTTTACCTCTTCTAAAAAAAATAATTAGAAATATATAGAAATTAATACTTGATGAATATACTACAAATATTTAAATTTGTTTGTCTAGTGCTGCGATGGTAAAGATTGTCCATCGTGCGAGAAACCTTGTGGAAAAACTTTGACGTGTCGAAAACACGCGTGTGCTTCGGTTTGCCATCGAGGTCCTTGCTATCCATGTAACTTAACAGAAACTCTGAAATGCTTCTGTGGAGCCACATCGATTGTAGTACCATGCGGTAAGAAGAAATCCACGAAGCCACCAAAATGTTCGAAGATATGTAAGAAATCTACAGAATGTCATCACAAGAAGAGCGTGCCGCATAAGTGCCATTTCGGCGACTGCCCACAATGCAAGCAAATATGCGACAAACCAAGAGATACTTGCTCCCACAAGTGTCCGTCCACTTGTCACTCCTCGGTTTTGATGAAATTCGAAGCTCCAAGAGCGTCAACCCCTTGGGAGCAGGAAGCTCCAACTATAACTAAATGTGCGTTACCATGTCCCAATTGTATCGTCCCAGTTCCTGTTACGTGTTTGGGCGGCCACGAAACCGCGGATTATGCGTGTTACTTAGCAATACCTTCGAGTTGCTACAAACCTTGCAAAAGAGAGTTACCATGTGGAAACCACACTTGCTCAAAAGATTGTCATACAGTTGAAGAAGCCCCAAATAGTTTAAAGGTAATAAATCTAACGCAACGTGTTATTATACTGATCGATGGTTATTTATGTTTAGGCTGGTAAGAATTGCGAAGAATGCAACAGTGGCTGTACCAAGCCAAGACCAGAAGGTTGCACTCACCAGTGCCCCAAACCTTGCCACCCAGGCTCATGTCCACCATGTCAGTTGATGGTCAGGATCAAATGTCATTGTAACTTGAGCCAACCGTACGTTTCCTGTAAAGACTGGACAACGGGAGATCGTGATGCTCTGCAGAGTTGCGGAAATCGATGCCCTAGCAAGGTTTGTATATAACAAAAAGAACAACTTTTATAAATATTCTGAAAAAATATTTGATGATTAAAAACTGTATTGTATTGAGAAACGTCTGCTTTTATAGTGTTTATATGTTTATTTTAGTATCCGTGCGGACATCAATGCAGAGCAAACTGTCACCAAGGCGATTGTCCGAACGCCGAAGATTGTAAAAAGAAAATGAAAATATCCTGTCCGTGCAAAAGGATCAAAAAGGATATCACCTGCGACGTTCAGAGAAAGACCGGAGGTGTCTTGGAATGCGACGAAGTTTGCGCCGAGAAAAAGCTGGAGGAGAGAAAGCTGAAAGATTTGGAGAACGAGAAGCGGAAGAAAGAGGAGGAGATAAAGAACCAAAAGGAGTTGGAGAAGTACGAGAAAATGATGCAAGGCAAGAAGAAATCCAAAGAGCGAAAAAACGTCGAAATCGTCGAGCAGAAAAGTTTCATGCAAAAGTATTGGATGTTTATTGTCGGTTTTGTTGTTGTGGCGATCGGTATTTATCTCAGTCTTTCGTGATACGTGCAGTGAGAAGGTCAGCTTCTCTTGTTAGACTAAAAATAATGGAGCAAGATTTATATGTGTTCGGTGGTAACTTTTCGGAAATACGTTATAAAAATGTAATACACGTTTATACTATTTTGTATTTGTTTTTTTTTGTTGTAATATTGATCTGTTTTTCTTTTTGGACTGGACCTGTAGTTTCTAGATTGGTTTGTACGAATTTCTGACATTAAATTACATTGGAAACATGAACCCAGCTATTTAATTGCCCAATTCGCGTTTATCTTTGGAGCTGCTGTTACAGCAATTCACGGTTAGTGAATCCAATTTTTTATTTATATTTTAATTTGCAAAGAGAGTTTATCCGCTTTCAGCATTTTCCAAATGCAACAGATTTAGGTATTTGTGGATAGGAACTCTTCTACATGGACTTGTTGTGGAATCAATGTCTTATTTAGTACCAGACATCGATAATTTCTGGCATTCGCAGACGCATGTTGTGTTTTTTGGACACAGACTTCCATTGCACATAATATTTTTGTGTAAGTAAAATTAGCATGCGATAAAAAGTTCATAGAGTGCTTTGAAATTCGATAACCGTAAAATCATTTAGTATCACGTATAAATATAAATTTAGACTCACAGAATTAATAACAGCACATTCCATTAATCTTGTCGCATAAAATCACTCAAACACTACAAAAGTTCGAAAATATTCTGATTTGAGCTGAAATCACGAAAATCAAATGTTTCATTCATAATCGCGACGTTTATAAACTTTCAAAATAGTAACTATGGAAAATAAACAAAAAAAAATCTTGCATTCTTTTGTTTAAAAAGTAATAGAGAACTTTGATCTTATGAATATTATCAATGATATTATGAAATACATGAATTATTTGCATCAAGTAATATTTTTACCATTAAAAAATAGATTTAAATTATTCGTTATAATATTTATGTTTTCGTCACAATCCCAATACAAATTAGTTATTGTTGTAAGAATATATATTTGTAATTGATGCTTTACTTGATTATCCTGAAATCCTTTTTGCAGATCCTTGCTTCATATATCAAGCATCTGTAGCTGTAGCCAAACTGAAACTACCCAGATGGGCTGAGCCTTTCGCCGTGGGTCTTTGCACAGTCCTAATAGACATACCATACGACATAATAAGCGTCAACTTCTTGCATTGGACTTGGCATGATACGGATCCCAATATTGAAGATCGCATGTTCTGGGTACCATGGAACTCCTACTACTTCCACGCCTGTTTCGCCGCCAGCTTCACATTCTGGTTCCATTTCATCCCCAAAACGATCTGCAAAAGCAAAGATAAATGGGATTGCCATAGGTAAATCAAATAACATTTTAAACTTGACGGTATCACATCAATTATTTTACAGTTTTTCAAACGAAATGTTAAGCACAGCCTTTGCCAGTGTATTAGGAACTCCCTTCGGCATTCTTCTGTTCATACCTATATATCATCCCTTGCACGATATTTACGGAGTGCACAGCTCCATCACTTTCTCCATAATCCTTTTGATTTTCCTTGTGGTAATTGGGTTTGGTTGTAAGAATATCGCGAGGAATGTTACGAATTTCGCTCGAGTAGATTATTTACTTGTAACACATCTAGTGTTGCATTACCTAACATTCTTAGTTATACCAATATTTTTCGATCCCAAGAAGGAAATTTCTGTAGGTCTTAAAGAACCTATTGGTCCGTGCGATGAAGTGGTCTCTGTTAAAACAGCGTTTGGAATGATGTTACAGAAGAAGAAATATTTGTGCGCCAGGGATTTCCATGAAGGGTACTTCAATTGGGATTGTTTGAGTGAAGTCCCGGCGGATGGTTCAATTTGGTATACCGCATGTGGAGCGGCGTTGAAAAATCCATTAGGAATGATGTTTACAGTTGTCCTGATGGAAATTCTAGCACTGATCGTCTTTAGGTTTTTGCATTTTCATTCTGTCGAGCAAAGATCTAGCAATTCACAAAAGAACAAACGTCGATAATAATATGAAACTGCTTTCATCTAAAACAGAAAATGTTAAAGAATTATCTGTATTTGCTTATTGGAAGACTTACTTTTTGCTACTGCAAATTATGTAATGCTTGATATTTCTAGATTTTGTTCTAAATTCCAACAAACATAATTGATTTGTCTTCGTTTTCTGCTTATAATTCATAAGGAAAATCGTCCTCAAGAAAAATATTAACAAAAGCTTGACAATACTTCTATAAAAACAAAGAAAATCACTTTAATCTTAATAAATAATGACTGAAATGCCAAAAAAAAATCAATACAAAACCATTACTAATTTCTTTAAAGAAATGAAGATAATTAAACAATGATAATTAATAAATTAAAGATTGAGCTTAAATAAGGAAGTAAATATTATACAGAATCCTTCAGGACAGTATTTTGCAACCTATAGTAACTTAAATGTTGATAGTCTTAAGTTTAGAAAGTTGTAAAATGTAATGAGTGAATAAAAGGATTTGGAGAAAAGCAGAGTTTCTAATGTAAAAATATTTATTGCAAAATAAGTCTACTTAAACATATTTAAAAAAGAGAATTTAAAAGTTAATTCTTTCATATTATCTTTTGTAATTCTTTCATAATGCATTTTTGTTTTCCATTACTTGTTTAATGTTTTTAAATAAAAAATAAATGTTACGGGGAGGTATTCCGTTTTCCATTTCAACGTTGACGTTCAATATGTATTATTTATGATTATTATTATTAGAGTTTCTTCTTCAGTTTTAGTTATATAGCAAGATAATCCTTATAATACAGATTTTTATACTTAAATTTACACATATGAGATTAACAATATTTAATATAAATTTTGTGTGTGTGTATTTTGTTTGTTGTTGTTGTTGTTATATTTTTGTTTGTGTGTTTATATTGTTTTATAATGCGTGGAGATGGAAACTGGGCGTCGTGTCTGTCGTGGCACGTTTTGTTTAGTAGTAGTAGTAGTGTCCTCCGGTTTGCTGTTGGTAGACTTCGATTGTATCGCCCTCCTCCATCTCTAAGGTAGTTGGTGTGTCAGTTTCGTTTATCGGATTGCCGTCGAATCGAAACCTCACAACGTTTAAACTCAAACCCTAAACGCAAAAAAAAAATTAGTAATTAAGGTAAATTGAAAATTATGTTTTATAATTGTTTAATTATAATACTTACAGCCCGGTCGCAGTACGCGCTCATTAGTTTCCGAAGAGGCGTGTGCTTTTTAATTTTAAACTGTACAACGGCATTGTCTTGACCTAATACTTTCAAATTGATGTGCTCAGAATCGGAGGCCTGAAAATACGAAAAAAAAAGAAGATCAGAAACAATACTCGCAAAATCTATAAAAAGTTAGTGGTTGTTAATTACAGAGTCTCTTGACTTGGTCATGATTCATTCATTTAGGATAAGCGAGAATTTGTTATCACTGTAACTTGCAGAAAGTATTCGTGATTTTGCTGTCATCTAGACATTTAAACAATCTGACTAGATTATTTGCATGAATTAAAAACTGCATTAAAGTAATCAATCATCAATTAATACTTTGTCTTGATCCTTCAATATTTACAAAACATTATTAATATTTGTTTAAATCTAATTTAAAGTGTGATAACTATAAATTGAGATTGTAAAGATTAATTGACAAAATTTATAAATTATGTAACAATGGTCATTACAATTCACAGCATGTAAAAATAATCATCAATGTCACAGAACAAATTTAAGTGCTTAAATGGAAATTATAAGCAATTTTAATGATGTACTGCATAATAAATTATGAATTGAAATTTGATAACTATCTGATGAATGATTACAATAAACTTTGACTTATCCAATGTGTTGAGAATGGTGCGATTAAATAAATAATTAAAAAGAAAATGTAAATGAAAACCAGAAGGGTTATCTTTGTTTACATTTCTTTTCATTAAACAATGTCGGAAGCAATTGCTTATTGTTTATTTTCTACTACCATTTGGCATTGTTTGAGCACGATTACTAATCCCCTCAACTCAATTGAGTTTTCCATCCTGATTTGGCATTTTTCAAATAAGAAACAATGGGTTGGTCTTATCACAAGAAAAATTGATATGATGGTGGGCAAAGCTTTGGTGGTGGTTCAAGGAGAGGGGGGGCCATTCCAGCAAGTGTTTATCCATGCAAATGAAGCTCTGATCCAATGAGTGGTTGAACCCAAATTGGGATAAACATCAAGATGTTGATGATGTGATAGAGGATAGAGATAAACAGGAAGGGCGAAGGTGTACAGAGATGAAGAAACAACACACAAAAAAAAAAACGTTGCTGGGCGCACGCTAATTTGGGTTTCTCTTTTTTTTTCCACTCTTGGTATACACACTTACACACACACACGCACATACACACATCGAATCCGAGTGTTTTTCTTGTTTGTTTGTTTCTTGTTAGACTGTAGCAAGCAATGAAATTAACGGATATTTACCTTCTTGTCGTCGCTCATTGTAACGAAGATTGGTTTTTTGCGAACTGATGAATCTGCAAAGGGGATTTCTGATGAATGCAATGCCTCGCCTGCTGCTTACGCCAACTCCAACCACAAAATATCAATAACGAACGAAACCGGCTTGATGCTACAACGAAGCTCTGGTGGCAAGAACAGAAACCAGAAAATCAATACGATACGCTGCCAACCTAATCCAAAACCAATTAGTTTCATACCATTCCTATCCTTGTATACCATACATTTATCCATTAATAACCACCAATTCAAATAAAAATAAATAATTTATCAATTTACTTTAATAACGTAACAAAATAATCATTATAAAGAATATTACTTTTAAAAATATTTAATCACTAAAGACCTACCAACATAAATCATAACTATTTAGTATGCGGTTGGTAATAATTGTTGATGTTAATGTTCTTAGTATTGTTCGCATGTCATTTTAAGTATTTTAAGGTTGTACTTTGTTGTGTGCTGTTCTAAGTTCATAAAAAGTACGTATTTTTTTCCAATTGTCGTTAATATTCATTGTAACATTTCTTTAATTTTAGCATGATCATCCCGGTGAGGTGTTTCACCTGCGGAAAAGTTATTGGCAACAAATGGGAGGCTTACTTGGGACTTCTCCAAGCAGAGTACACTGAAGGTGATGCTTTGGATGCCCTCGGACTGAAGAGGTACTGCTGCAGGAGAATGTTACTGGGACATGTGGATCTCATCGAAAAATTACTCAATTATGCTCCTCTAGAGAAATAATGTTACCAATACTATTATCTTGTTTTTTGTAATAAATGTGATTTTAAGATTTTGTATAAATATAAGAAATATAATAAAAAATGTTATAGAATGTAATACAGTTTGTATAGGTATTTTTCATTTTGATTGCTCTTCTACACCAGATCTTCAGGTTCTCTTGAACTGGTATTGAGAGTGAGCTGCTTGTAGCCTTTTACTTTAGAAATTCTACCAATTTGGTTTGAAATGCTTTCATTCTTGTTTCCTCTTTTACTTCATTTGGTAATCTGTTATATACCATTAATCCCCATTAATTATATAAAATGTCTATAGGAAAAAACTAAACTTAAGTTAATAGTAAAAAGTAATTTATAATTATCTAAAAGAATAGATTTCACTATGTTTTACTAAACTATTGAGCATTTGCTGAGCTAATGATCATTAGGATAAAGTTCAAATGATTTAAATAAAAAGTATTAATTATCAATTATACGATAAATTGGTAATAAAACAATGAATTTTTTTAAATCAACAAAATTTTGCGCAAAAAATAGGTAGACTTGGATCAGGCATTTGCATTTACAATTTGCGTGGCTAACGTCAGGTTGTATCCAAGGTGCGAAGTCTCAAATACTACAAATAGTAAGTAAAACCCTATGCCTTATTTGCACCAGAGTTTCTAACCATCCTGACAATTTAATTGATGGCTGATGATCAACTGCAATTAACTTACTAATTTGATCAACATAACCTCCAATCGACTAATTAACTAGATGGAAAACCCGGTGTTTTAATAACCTTTTTCGCAATGCAAACAATTAAATAACACAAACTTATTACGCAATGAAAATCTGCTATTTCATGTTTATTGTTGTGATGTAAATAAATAAGGCTGCATAAGGTTAATGAGATCAAAAGCTGCGTTAGGTCATTGATTAACTATTAATTATAAATAAACTATTGTAATTTAAGTCATTCATGACTCATTAGAAGTGGTATGCAACCATTTAGTAAACAAAGGGGATTCCCACTATTTCTTAGTATGTAATTATTTATTACAGAAATCTTCAATTTATATAAAATATTTACTAATTTGTTCATACAAATTTCAAAGTTTAGATGTAACTTGACAAATACAAATTAAAGTAAATCTTAGTATTTGTTTACTGTAGAGTAATTCTATTTGTTTCTTTTGCTTTTATATTATTAATAATAGTTAATGACTAAAAGCGTTTTTAAATGTTTTGTAGATTAAGAAGAGAAATACTGATGCGTCTGTTTCTATCGCAAATAAAGAAAGCAGTAGTAAATTCCGTCAACGCACGAAAATACGTCGCGTATAGCAGGTATTTAATAACTTCTAATCTAGTCAATTCCAATTACATAACATTGCACTCATATAACCGATGACTAATTATTGCGTCGTAGTCGCATGTCCTTATCTCATTCAGACTATAACATAGTATAAATAAAATGCGACGATTGTGAATCGAGTTAATAGTAAACAAACATTCGCAGCACTATGGCAGACCAAATGCAAAATCCTCAAGACCCAAAGAAGGCCTCCTCCATCTTCGAGTTCAACGCGAAGAACATCAAAGGCGAAGTTGTGCCTATTTCCGACTACAAGGGTCACGTGTGCATCATCGTAAACGTCGCCTCGCAATGCGGATTGGCAGGAAACAATTACAAGGATCTGGTGGATCTGCACGAACAGTACGGCGAGAGTAAGGGCCTGAAGATTCTCGCCTTCCCGTGCAATCAATTTGGAAACCAGGAAGCGGGAAACACCGACGAGATCTGCACGTTCGTGTCGAAGCGTAACGTCAAGTTCGATATGTTCGAGAAGGTGGACGTGAACGGTAGCAACGCTCATCCCCTGTGGACGTATCTGCAGAACACCGTCAAGGGTACGATCTCCAATAAAATTAAGTGGAACTTCACCAAGTTCATCGTCGACAAGGAGGGAAAACCGGTGGAGAGGCACAGTCCGACCACCAACCCCAAAGATCTTGTCAAACATCTTGAAAAGTACTTCTAAATTTAATTATATTTCTTCAAACGGGTTTAATTTATTGTAGCATTTAATAAAAATTAACTAGTTTCATGTACATGATGATGATTCACCTTTTTTACCTATGTGTATTCCCAAAAATCAAACGATCATTAATTTATTACTAATTACGAATGACAAGCATAAAATAATATCTCCTGACAATTACTGAAAACATTAATCAAAGTTTAATGAATCACGATAAATCAATAATTATTATGTTTACATGTTGTTTTGTACAAATCTCAAACTACTTTTTTTTTACCTATTATTCTTTTGTAATTACAAAATATCCATCCAGGTTGCATCATTGTTTTAAACGGACTTTGAACTTTGGAACGAGCATATAATTAGCGTAGACTTAATTAGACGTTAAATGAATCATTAGTTTATAAATATATCACAAATCTATGTTAATTAGATTCTATTTTTAACGTTTGTCCAATTTGTAACACAACATTTTTTCTGATATAATAATATTTACCATGTTAATCTTCTATTAATAAATATTCTATATTTTTTAATAATTTTGCAAAATTTTAGTCCAATAACTTCCAGTTATGTAATTTCCAATACTTCTATCAGAATTTAACATGTAGGTCATATACAGTATTTAGTTTTTTTTTAAGATTAGAAAAGGTTTGGATATCTAATAGATATTAAATAAATAAACATAATTTTGTATATGTCATTTAATTGAGCAAATCGATAAAGTATACATAAACAATCAAGTAAAACTACACGGCCTAACTAAACAAAAATTCATTAAATCACTTAAAGTACAGTAATGATATGTAAAAAAATGTATTTGATTTGATTATAATAGCTATATTAATTCATTTTCTTTTCTTTTTGTACTTTATTTAATTGCCGTATCATGATTTACACTAATATCAATTTAAAATCAAAATTTATTGCACTGTAAATTTAAACTAAATAATATTTACCTAAACGATGATCTCAATATTAGTGTAAATAATATAGTATGCGTAGAAGCCTCTTAAATATACATATTTCTTTTATTCTTAAGATCAACTTGATTGGTGCATTAAGGTATCACGATTATTATATAAATTTTTTCCTTATCTTCCATAAAATTTTAGAAATTACAGACAATCTTTAACCAATAACAATTTATAATTATTTGATACGACTTTTAACTTAACAATTTCTTTAAACTTTCTTCAAATTTTTAAATAACGATTGTCTATAATCATTGATAAATGATAACATGCAGGGGCGGGCGAATGCCTTTCATTTAATGTATTTGTAATTCTATTATAGTACCACTTTACAATCGCAAATACTCATAATATTAAGAATTTTTAGGACAGAAAAACTATCAAATTATTAGGGCCAAAATGATCAAATATTTAAACTATTACTGAAACTAAAAAACATGACTGTTTGTTGTTAAAAACCTGAAATGTTAAGTTTTAAAGACAGTCGCCCAGCCTTGTATACAGCATTTGATTAAAGTTTAGATTTAGAGTCGTTTATTTTAATAGTTTTTCAAAGTTATTATAACGAGTCTAATTCTAACTTGAGGGTCAAATGCTGTATAATAAATAACTCTATATATATATTTTTTTTATATAATATACAGTGTACACTTAATTTATATATGTATATACTTATATAATTGGAGTTATAAAGAGGTGAGGTGATGTAGTAATGTTGTATATGCATTTACGCCCCGATCATCTTCTTGACGGAGTATCCGGGGATGGCGTAGATGAAGAGCAGAATGATGATTGCCAATGCGAGTATGATGAAGACCTTCAGGATCTTCCATTTGTAGTTGTGCCAAATAATGTAACGGATAGATTTCAGAGGATTCAAGAACCACATGAACGATGCGTCTGGTCGGCTAGATTTATTATAAATTTATTAGTACATGAAATAATATTTCATTCAAAAACTGATAAAAATCTTTACTAATTTCTTACTTTGGTTTTTCCAATGCGTCTGGTTCGCTTCTGCCAAGTCCGACGGGATTCTTCTCGGCTTCCTCTTTTGATAGCAGATGTATTTCGGCTTCGACTTTTCCTGTGAGCTCCAGGTCTTCGTTGTCTTTTTTCACAAAGAAAGGCCACCAGCCTTTGACGCGTTTCTGCTTGAAGATGTTGACCATCGGAACGGATCCATCTGATTTGAGCATTTCCAGCGTGCAGAGTTTGGAGGATTTAGCGCCTCGAGGGAAACGGTTCAAGTCTAGAGTGATTGCACCCAAGAAATCATCTGCAGAGAAATGATCGGCGTCCCAGACTTGCAGTTCTAGTCGAGCCGGAATCTTGCATTCGGTTTCGTCCCAGGAGAAGAGAGATTCCTTGCGAGAAATGACAATCTTCTGCTCAGCAACCATGTAATCGAACGGATAGACGAAGCGCCAATTGAAATTGCCTTCTCCTGTTAACGATCTGTAATGGATATCGGTGCATTGGCAGTCTTCAGGCCCTTTCAGCCACCTGTAATTAAAGTCAAGTTTTAATTGAGTTATAGAGAAAAGCGTGTCTCGTGTCTACCCTTTCACGTAGATGTCTGACATCTTTTCGCCGGTGAAAAAGGCGTCGTCCTCCAAGACGACGTCGTCGGTGTTCCAGATGATAATCCTCAGCTCGTAGCTCTTAGGTTTACGAGGGGAGATATCAAGAGGAGGTCCCGGTAACGGCATATCCATTGGGAACATGTCCACCCACATCTCAAGCTTTCCCTGCTCGATCCCCGGTTTATCGGGATTATAGAGCGGTCTCGTCTCTATGTGCTCAGGGATGAGCTCGCATCCGATGCGAGGGAATTCCTGCCATCGGTGCAGCACGCTCAGAGCCATATGCTCCTCGACATCCTTCGTCGTATAGAAATCGTAATCGTCCATCTGCAAATGGAACGAATGTCTTCCAATTTTCACCTCGCCGTCCGAGTAAATAGGAACGTCGACTTTCCCATCCTTGCACAGCTTCGCCAATATTTGCGTCGGCTTCGTCGCGTCCCTCCAACTGTTGTAACCGCTCCTGCAAAAAACAGTTTATTTATTATATTTACCCTACAAACCCAATAGTTCATCCTCACTCTTCATATTTGAGAGGTAACCCGCATATCGCCCTATGTCTACTGTAAAATCTATTCTCCAAATCGATTTTCGTTTCGCCGACCATATCATCAGATCCGACAAGGTCCCAATCGTAAATCTGCACGGTCAACAGAGAGTCCTGAGGGAACGTGGCCTCGATCTCGAAACACCTTGAACGTATAATCATATCATTCTTTAGATGCACGCTAAAAAAAATTCATTGTCCTTGCTTACTTTCCGAAGACTGGATTCAATTGCTTCGAAATGTAATTGTCCTTGTCGCTGATGCGTTTCGAGCCTAATTGCAGGACGACGTACGGATCTGCTTTTCCATTCAGGTCCATCGGATGAAGGTCGTTCGCTTTTACCACGTAAACCCTTACGAGAACGCGGATCGGATCGTTCGAGGGTAAACCCTGGAAGAATCCGTATTGGGGATCGAAACCCATTATGGTGTGGTCCTCGATATCCCGGGGCAAGGGCCATTTGTACACCTTTATCGCACCCTAACAGAGACGTAATTGCATTGCTTCAATAAATATTTACAATGAACGAACAGAGAAAACCAGCGTTTTTCAACATTTTTAAACCAACGACACCGGCGAAAATATGAAGAAAATTTTGTAAATAATTTAATGCCATAGAATTACATTTTTCGCGAAAAATTTTACCTAAATCGTAACTAAAAAAAATCTTTCGTTGATTATTTAATGTAAGCTTTCAATTTTTAAATATCATGAAATTATATTTCTAAAGTCTACATTTACAATAAAAATGTGCACAAGCAAACATTGATTGTTGATGTTCAATGACGATTATCTGCATTTCTGAATAATTGTAGACGCTATCATAAATTGCCTTGTTTTATGAATAAAGTAATGAAATAAATACTATGATTCTTACCTTAAACAGCCCTACTATTCTGCTATCATCCTCGGTTTCATCTCCAGTTTTCTTGCCTCTGTATAGTTCGAACGATTGCAGCCACTCTTTGAACCCGTTAAACTCGGAACGCTGCTCCAATTCCGTTGGAAATATCTGCGGCAAAAGTAAGATGAGACGTGACGTAAAACATCAAAAGAGATCAACGAACCTTGCAGAGCGCGGTTTTCTTCCTCAATCTCCGTCTCATACTTTTCGGGCTGATCCTCGAAACAAACTTAGAGGCGTTCGCCGTAGTCTTGAAGCCAAACCGTCGCTTCGGCTGTTCGTTAGGACTGACGCTATTCGAAACGATGCCTCCTTGCACCTGCAGATTGGCCTCATCGCTGGAATACACTTCTTGAATAATATGCTTTTTCGCCTCTTTGCTTTCCGTGATCATTTCCTCGACTGATTCGAAATATTTGGTCCACCAGTCTTTGCTTCCCTCCTCGTCGTCCAGTTCTTCCTCCAAGCTGAATTTTCGTTTCCGTTGATCCATTCTGGGCCGCTTCATATCCTGAGTGCCGTAATTCACTGCGATTGTGATGTCTTTTGGTAGGAGTGGGCTTTTCTCGCGAAAATCCGGCTGCCCGAAATGGTTTGGTATTGTTTGCAATTCGCCTCCGTCCAGCGGCTTCAAGTTCATGGATCTCTTTCGCTCCTCCGCTTCTTTTTTAGTTAAAGGCGTGTAGATGTATTTGTGGATGGAGTTGATCATGTGGGTGCCTACCAGGGTGTATCTGCCGAAGCTCCTGCAATCCACAGCTCTGATCGTTAATGGTGGCCTATAAAGTTCTTGCTCCGGTAAATCCAGCTCCAAGAATTTAACAGGAGTACTGAAATTTGGATTCTTCCTTGCGTTCTGTATGATTGATGAGTACAAGATATGCCCGGCGCATTCTATATCCACCCTTGGTTTATCCACCGTTAACAGATGGATTCGTTTCAGGTCCCTCAATCCCCAAAAGAGAATCTCTATTCTGTAACGAGACAATGTAGGCCTGATTCCTCGAGGGACTGGAAGGATGGGTCCAATCTCTTTCACGTCCGTCTCTTTGTAAACAGGTCGTTCCTTCGCAGGCGGTAGCTCAGGCAAAGTTCCTTCACCTGAAGGAAGTTCGAGTAATTCGAACGCGGCCAGAAGCTCTCCAGCGTGATCAGTCCCTCTAGTTATATCGAACCATTCCAATTTCGTTGGAAACTTAGGTTTCGTGTACGGCTCTTCCAAGAGTTTAACTTGCGGTTTCGCTATAGCTCTGCCGATGAACTCCGATTTACCTACTTTATCCTGATCGAAGATTTCGATAATCACCGTTGGCGGATCGTTTATGATTTCCGCTCCTGAACCGTACACCAAGATCTCCTCGAAGATGAGCAGCTCATCCCAGGTGGGGCTCAATGTTTCGTCTATTACCTGCGTGATTTTGCTGAACTCTCCGGCGATGACACGAGCAAACGGATCCGAAAGCCCCGAGGCGTCGGAACCGATCAAAGAGCGAGCTTGATAGATGTTTGCACGTAATTGGAATATCTGCGAAACCAATTTGTTTAGAGATTACGAACATCATTCAAACAGTTCACGATTTGAAGTGGTTGTATAATTGAAATCTTCAGTGCGATAATATGATGCATATGTAATTTGCACTCATGTATAAATTGAAGCGATTTGTTAGCAAACGATTACATAATTACATATGTTTACTTCAAAATGGAATTACTATAGAATCTTGTTTGAATAGTAGAAGGAATTAGTGTTGAAAATTACGTGTTTTTCGGTGTAGTGGATGACGCAGGGCGGAAGCGCTCGAGGCCTCTCCGCATTTCGAATCTCCTGAGAAATTTCGTAGCCCTTCGGAATTCCATTAACGAAATACTTCTTGTGTTTCAGCATTCCCATCCACAGGTAAATCTCGAGTTTGGCTTGGATGGCCCAGCCGCTCGGACCTTGGCCTTTCTTCCCCGGCAACTGCACCCAAAAAGTCAATTAGAACTACTTGATAATCTTGAGATTTACAACATTACTCTCAAGAACATGGTCTGCACTTTTCCGCAATCCCTGCCGCTCTCCTCGTCCACGATGGAATAAATGATGTCCCTCGCCGGTATCCTCTGATAGGCCTGTCTCTTGCCTCCGCTTATAATCCACAGGAAGACGTCCGGGAGTGCGTGCTGGGGCTGAAAATAAAATTCAATTACGTTGCGAAGGCCTCGATAAAATTACAAAACGCCAGCGACGACTCACATCCTCGATCAGAAATTTAATTTTCCCCAAGTAGCTTTGAGCCGTTTTGTAGCGTTCCTTCGACGAGTTCTTCGTCACCAGAGCCCTCAGATTTCGAGCTGAATTGCCAATGTTTTCCTGAAAATTATAATACAAATCTCAACATAATAAAGTAGCATTTTCATTACATTTTAGTAACTTTATCAACTTTCAGAGAATTATAAATCACGTTAAAATTGTAAGAATAAACGTTGCTTCTTCAAAGTATTTGAGAACTTTATTAATCTTCTGAAAATTATAATACGCGGCAATAAACGCTTCATTATCTTTCAGCATCTTTATTAAAGTTCTAGAAATTACAATTCGCAACTAATTGAAGCAAAGTAATTGTATTTTCAGTGTATTTGAGCATCACAAGTACTGCTTTATGAAAATTTGATCACGAAACAAATCACGTCAAAGTATGGAACAATAAGCGGTGCATCTTCCGGCGAACGTCGATCACGTAAATCTTTCAGCCACTTATCATGACGTAAGCGACGGACGAACTTTATCGCCCGCAATAAAGCGTTCCATTATTTATTGTTGCGAGGTTTCAGCTCGGCAAGAACTTTTCACTTTACGACTCTTTTATGCTTCAATTTGTTTTTACTCTGCTGAGACACACACAAATCTTAAGCTTCAAGAAGTAATTGCACAATATCTTTGGAATTATATCAAAGCATTATATAACTTTCATCATGCGAATTCAATTAAAGCTTTTTTGAATTTTCTTAATCTTAATTAATAAAATGCATAAAAAAACACATCCGAAATGGAATTTTCGATCAAAAATTACTGATAGTGAAAGAAGAATCAAATCAAGTTTCGGAAAATAATAATTTGAAAAATAATAGAATAAGGACCTAAGACTTAATAATACAATGACAAATCCTCTACTTATTTCCAATTAAAATTTAACGAAGACTTACGATTTCTCTCTGACAAAGTTTCAAATGCTCCTTGTCCAATTTGGTCTTGCCTGTGCCGGGTCCTGTCGTGGCCCCCTTCGTTATAGTGACATACTTGTTGCATCCGATCGTCAACTCTTCCAACACCTGTTTCAGATGTAGCTCGGTTTCGGGATCCTCGCAATCCAGCATGGAGTGCACCTCGACCAGACCTTCCTCCTTCAAATTAATAGAGTTAAGCTTTATTAATTACGCAAGTTTTAATTTCCCCAAAGCTTAGCTTAATTTCGATTTATGTCTGTTATTATTCATATTCAGTTAGTTTCCAAGAATTTCTTTTTGCTCTTTTTAATTTGGGTTTTCTAGATTATCTTTTAAGTTGAATTATGCAGAAATTACCAATTTATCAGCTATTTTAGAGATGATGTTCGAGTTGTACATGCGTCTCCTGTAATCCGGCCAAACGGAGCGAATGTGCATACAAGGTTTGTTGTCCCAATAAGGGAGAAAATAGTGAAGACGGTCATGGGTCATCGGTTTCGTTGGGGTTGTAGTGCTCTGCCAAGAGCCGCTATCAACTGTTATATTCTCTATAAAATCGAACCAAAATAAAATAAAATTATAAAACCAACATCCCTCAAAAATAAAGCTATTACCCAATTCATCACTGTCATCATCATTGTAAGATTCTTTAGCCGACTGATTGTGTCCATCTATAGCATTCCCAGCATTCCCAATGCTGATCTCAAAGTACACCGGTTTCTCCCCTAACCGTTTATCCATCATCGAAGCATCCAGAATCGAAGAGAACAGAAAGAACTCTTCGTTCTTCCCGTAGGCTGATTCGTTGACGGGAACCGCCGGCTCCAATTCAACGTCCGTCGGTACAAAGTCGATGGTGTCGGTGATCTCGGTGCGAATGGCTATAAGTAAACGTGCTCTGTAGGAGACACCTTCACCTAAACCGGAGTTCAGGGAGGAGAGTTCGTCTATTAAGCTGTAGTCTCTCGTCGAACCGTAGAGATGGACAAAGGCCGGTCCGTAGGTGGGCAGGAATCCTGTAACCGGGTGGATTGCAACGGTACGATCACTCTATGGACGATTACAGGTATACCTGGATCTCTCACCCTTTTCTCCATCGTTCGCTATCTGCTTCAGGTCTATGAAATGTGTTCCTATCACGGTCGGCTTCACCGGATCGTTATCCCTCAGTTGTATCTTAATCCTTTGGCAGAGAGGTGGGAACATCTCGGTGAATACCAGTTGCTCGTTCCACACCGGTGCGTAACTGTGCTTCTTCACGCTCGTTTTACCCTTTAATTAATACTTAAATGTTTGATTTTCCTACTAATTTACACATTATTTATCACATCATTATATACTACATAATATAAATTAAAGATGAAACTATAGAAAAGAAAACTTTACAAAGAATATTCTAACTAAATACACTAAGTCTAATAAGGTTGTAAATATTAAAATTAAAAAAATGGGATAATTAATTAAAGATGTAAATAACTTTAGAAATTTCAAAAAAATTTGTAGACTCATCAAATTATACCTAAAACTACTGAAAAATATAAACTTATTAATAAAGCATTAAATACAAAGGTATTACTGTATAAAATATGTAAATAAAAGTTAAAATTATAAAGAATAAAATGTATGTAGTAAAATTTAATTATCTGGATGTAATTCGTAGTTAAATTTGAAATAATGGAATACGAATCCTCGTCTTTACATTATTGTACATTTCTCGAAACCTAAAGTAAATGCAACAATGATTGAGTAAAATATATGATAAACGTAGTGATTCTAAAAGAATAATCATATTTGTCACGTTTCGTGCAATTTGCTATAAAAATTGAAACAATTTACCATAATGATGATTGAACATGTATATTAGAGAAAAAGCTTTATGTTATTTTCATATATTTATACTTATTTTGAAGGACTTGCATTATTGATAATACATCAATAAATATAATAAGAGTTTCGTATAATTTTCTATGTAATTTGAAGTAATGAAAGGTTTTTAATACAAAAATAAGACGTGAATGTATATATTCTCTTAAAATATGATGAAATTTATAGAACTTACCATTAAACCAGCAAAGGAAACTTGCACGTATGGATCGACAAGATCGTTGACTTCACCTGTAAACGCCTTCTTGACGTTTGCCATAATCGAAGAGTTCATTTTGGGAAGACCATCAGCTCTGTAGATCTTAACGATGAATCGCGCCCTTTGCCTATCGATAGGGACTCCATCCGGTAATAGCAAATTACTAAAAATCAATAGCTTTTACTGGAGCATCCTAATAATCGAGTTTAAACTAAGTACGCTTCAATATCGTCTTCGTCTTTTTCGCTCTTCGGGGGAACTTTGACGCTGTCCCCTTTCCCAATAACGCTAATATCGCATTTGAGGTAACCCTTAGGTCCACCGGCTATATCATCAGGATCCGTCAGCAAAGCCCATTTGTGGTAGAACTGATGATCTAAAGAAGTCATTTCAATTAAAATTCGGATATTGAAAACTTAAGAAAGCAACATCAAGAGAAATATAGTCGAAAAGCTCATGCGAGTGCCTCCTCTTTTATAAGCGGCAAAGTGTGTGTTTTTTTTTTTCTCTCTGGAGAATAATTGCATGCGACAGCCCATGCAGAAAGAGTACAGAGTCAAGACTATCTGGTCCAGTTCGGTGTGGTGCTAGTCATGACGGGAACATCTAAATTGAAACCTATCGAATTGGGGGGATTCAAACATGGAGTGGAGAGTGTGGATGAATATGATGTTTTATGTATTATTGGTAGGTATTCGATCGTACCTGGTTGCGACCAGACAGTGGCCACATCCAACTTAAAGCTCCCCAATAATTTGTTACCCCGCAGAATGTTCCTAGACTGGAGCACCTAGAGTGGCCAGACAAAAGAAAACAACATAGCACGGGAAAAAGGCGACGAAAAGTAAAAAACAATACAAAGAAAGAGAAAGATGGAACAAAAAAAAAATATATAGAAAACCTTTCCAACGATCTGCGTGTATTCAATAATTACAAGTATAAACAAGTCAGCACGATGCATAAGAGGAAGTCAAAGAACTAGTGCAGTTATTATATCGTTACCGGTTAACAGATACAAATATTAGATTCAATATATATAAAAAAATATGCAGTAATAGATTTTTTAAAAAAATAAGAAGTAATTTAGATAAATTTGTTGTTTGTTTCGTGTTTGTGATTAGTTTGTAAGAAGTGTACGAGAATTAAAAAATATATTTTTTAGGATTTTATAGGATTAAAGGGTAATCAATCAATATTTAATAATTTGTCTTTAACAAACAGCCCTGGAAATATGTATTAGTAAATCTAATATGCGTAACTTTTCTCTTGTCAAGTGTACCAATTTGATATTATGAAATATAATATTGGTACATCTGATATAACTTAATTATTTACCACATACATAGTATACATAGTATAGATTCAACGGTGGCAATCGCAAGCCCGACAACCGAAATCCCGTCTATCGAAATCCCGACTGTATCGAAATCCCGAATATATCGAAATCCCGACAATCAAAATCCCAACTATTTTGAAATCCCGACAGTGTCTTTTATTATTATAAATTTCTACAATAACATTTATATGGTAGTCGGGATTTCGATATAGTCGGGATTTTGAGTGTCGGGATTATGGTAGTAGGGATTTTGACATAGTCGGGATTTCAAGCGTCGGAATTTTAATAGACGGTCTTTTGGTTGTCAGACTTGCGATATTGACCCAGATTCAACATTCAAAGGTTTTATCTCAAAGAATATTCCTAATAAATTCCTTAGACTTGTTACTTCAATAGTACCAATTATGACGCAATGTTGGAAAATCTGATATAATTGCTTTTTTACATCATACATAGTGTGGATTCAGCATAAAGTCTAAAAAAATACATCTAAATTCCTTGCCAATAGTACCAACTATTGGATATTATGAAATACGATGACCTAACACAATGTTGGTAAACCTGAGATAGTTGTATTCCTCACATCACGCATAGTGTAAATTCAATATAAAAATCTTTACCAAAAACAAAAAGGAATAGAAACAACCAACTATCGGTTTTTATGGTAACATTACATAACGTTGGTTCACCTTACATAATTATTCACATTACGCATTTAGCACAAAGCCTTACAGTTGTTACTTCAATAGTACCAATTATGACGCAATGTTGGAAAATCTGATATAATTGCTTTTTTTACATCATACATAGTGTGAATTCAGCATAAAGTCTAAAAAAAATACATCTAAATTCCTTGCCAATAGTACCAACTATTGGATATTATGAAATACGATGACATAACGCAATGTTGGTACACGTGAGATAGTTGTATTCCTCACATCACGCATAGTGTAAATTCAACATAAAAATCTTTACCAAAAACAAAAATACGAATAGAACAACCAACTATCAGTTGTTATGGTAACATTACATAACGTTTGTTCACCTTACATAATTATTCACATTACGCATTTAGCATAAAGCCTTTTTACAATACACTTACAAACTCTTTGAAGAAGAAAAAGAAAAACACATTACGCGTCGCAATATTTCTTTGCAACTTTCCTTTATACTTTTCAACTCTTTACACAGTTTCCAGATACACGCCAACTATTTTCCATAATAGTTTCGTAATTTACTCGGCGTAATGGAAATGTCGCGCTTTCAGTCTAAAACTTATGCATTAACCCAACTCATTTCATAACGTTTGTATGGAATTACAGACAAAAATATTTAATCGACGTTTCCAGTATTAATTACAAATATTGTAACGTACTCTAAATTTATTAATTTTGTGTTGGTATTATCATAAGAATATCAAAGTGTGTATGCCATCAACATTTTTTTAAACAAAAACATTTTTTATGAGTGACGCTTTTGACTGCTGCATTTTACGCAACGTCTGGTTTCCTCGACATCATAAAGCTACGGAGCATTAGCATAATGGGAAAGTTAATGCGCATATAAACTAGACTATGTAGTGGCCTTTCTGTTGCGTCGTAAATGAAATGTACTTCGTGATTTGTTCACTTCGATTCATTGCTTCAGCAAATCGATATAATCATGAGCTACGATTTCTTAAGCTACAACTATTTCCTTTCAAGCAGCGACACTGTTTGAACAAAAACAAAAAACACTCCGATTTTGATGATTTCTTAAGCTACATTTGTTATTTATATAATTTCAGTTTAATTATTGCGAAATTTCAATAGGAAAAAGTAAAGTTTAAATAAAATTTTACTTTGCTAATGAAAAAAGTAAAATTAATGAAATTTGCGAATTAAATAACCTAGTTTCTTAAGTTATTTTTTTTATGTTTAACTTTAAATAATTTGCGAGAAGCTCAGCGAGGAAAAGTTATAAAATTTCACTTTACTAATGAAATAAGAAATAAGTTTTTTTTCTGTTGGTATTTATAATTCCTACACTCTAGTGTATTTATGAAGAGTGTGCAATTACAAAGGGCGCTCATAAAGTTAAGAATTTATTTTTTCTCTTTTTAAAAGAAACCGTGCTCTCATTAAAACCATAAACAAAAAAGTCAAATTTACTCACGGATTGAATAGCAATAAAAAAATATGTAAGTTACAAGCAAATCAATAGATGTTTAAAATAATTGAAATGATATTCTGTATGTTATTTTATTAATAATATTGAAATATTTCAGTTAATTGTTTGCTCTAAAATTTAGAATTTTCTATGTATCTTAAGAAATTTTAGTTAAAGTAATGAAGTAAACAAATACTATGACTATTGTGATTCATCTACAATAATCTTTTTACAATTTACAACAATTTTTCGTTTATTAATTTTCGAAAGAAAGTGTATATTTTTTGTCAGAATTTGTATTGATTATTATATAATTTAAGAGTATTTTTGTTGTTTATGAACTTTCAACGGATAAAACTATATTATTAGTATGATTTGTATGTTAATAGACATATTTTTACAAAACTTTAAATGTATATTTTTCATTTTGTAGGAAAACAAAGTTATTATTGTCTTATTCAATTGCAATTAGTCAAATCAAATTTGTGTAATTAATATCGGAACTAAGGATGTAATAATTACAGCAATTTGTTAATAATGCACGAAGAGAAGGGCTTTGATTGATTGCGTTTGAAGGAGCGCGTTTAATTGGTTTTCGGACGAAGAGTCATTATCATTCTGGAATGGAGAGACTTCTGGGTCAAATGAGAAATTGCACATAAATGAGAGGACGGATGGAAACAACAAAAAAAAGGAAAGTATTGTAATCATTGATTTTCGAGCTGAAAATGCAGCGTGTGTCCTTGTGGAGCGAAAAAGTTTGTATTTTTATTGTGCATGCAGACTTCTTCGCTCTAAGGAGTTAAGTGTTAAGAAATGTTTAAGTGTGAATCGTGTTTGTGTTTTAGGCAATGTAAGTACCCGGTGCATCATAGACCGTCTTCACGTCTATCTTGAACGCGCCGACCGTCGTTCCAGAGCGTAAAAGCTTTCGTGAATGCAAAACCTAAAAAAAAAATATAAACCAAAATACACCAGTTTCCTGACTCCAACAGAGAAGCCCTCAAAGCATTTCACACAAAAATACATGTAAAATAACAAAGAAATATATGAAAATGCTTACTTTCATTTTCAATCCATATTCTTAAATACGTAAATGGAAAAGAAACTGAAAATACAAAAGCTTCCACGACTTCAAAGCGAATTTATGAATATCAACAGATATTCTACATATTTAATATTTAAAAGAAATTGATCAATATCAATACTTTATTGACTAATATTGATTGAATTTTGTCTGCTTTTATTACAAGAGTAACTTCAAATTGTTCAAATTAAATAGAAGATTGAAGACTTTTATGTAAATTAAAATTTCAATATTTTTGTCTTTTTCTTAAAGTATTCAAAGTATCTTAGAAGAAAAAAAGCTCTCTCATATATTGCAATAAAAAAAAATGAAACTTCGCAGAAAGAAAAAATTGAATAAAATAAACTCAATTCGGTTGAGCATTATTTCCACTCTAAGGGGGGAAAATATTTCTATAATCTAGTTTTCTTTGCGCTTTTCAACATCAAAGCGAAAAACGCAACCGAATTAATAAAGTGTTTTCATCACAAAAGTACTGATGATATCACAATTAAATCCAAACTTTCTTATATTGAAATAAAAATGTTTATTTTTGTCAAATTTTGATTTAAATTATTGTCAATAAATTTTAGTTTAATTATACAAAATTTTCTAAATCTGTGATTAGAAAAAATAAATTTGTTAATTGGATGAAGTAAAAAGTTTTGAGCTTTTTGTCACATACATCGAACTTCTTCATGAGGCCAACCTTATGCAATTGGTTCCAAATGGTTTTCTGCCTAATCTTCAGTATTAGATTTTAATTATAATCAACATATCAAGACTAATTATCTATTTCAAATCTTAAAACTAATATTAATTTATTGAATGTGCATCAAATGTAAATTATTAATTACATAAATGCGGGAAATACTTTTTTTTACTACATTCTATGTGAAATTATTGATTTTACCATGAAACGCGGACGCATTTACAATTATTTTCGCAACGGATTAATATCCGCGTCAGCATTATTTATTCAACGATATGACAAATTGTCCAAATATGAAAATCAAACTTGTGAGCACAATTAATACATGTCTGTAAATAATTGCAACAGTTGAAAAAAAAATAACTAAAAAAAACCTACTTGTTAAATAATTGAATGAGAATATCGTTTCATATGATTTAAATTTCAAGCATTTACTTTTTATTGATTTAATTTTCTGTCAGTTTAATAATTCACGTCATATAAAAGTTTTATCACAAAAAAATATTATGAAATTTATTATATCTATATACTAATATAAATTACTATTAAAATGTTGTTTCTATCTTTATAATCATAATAAAATAACGAATTTAGGTTTATACTCCTTTTTGTTATGTATAAAAATACGTTTCACTTTATTAACTAATTAAAATAATTAGAAGAACATTTGAAATGATGAAGTTTTAATTTAATTGTAAAAACAACACATTTTTTGTATGTAATTAAAAGTTAATTTGTATCCATGCTATAAGCTTTAACTAAGCTACAACAATTGAATTACAAACGGAAGTATTACTAAAGACCACTTGGGAATATTTATTCACGGTCCCAACGATCTCATTAATCCAGAAAGAACCCAGACAATTATAATTAATTCGGCGCTACGAATATACTAAAAAAAACAACAAAGTTTTGAAAACGCTTTTATATTCTGAGAGCGTATCTCTCGAGGGGTTGATATTCCATGTGTATACCAAAAACAATTGCAGAAGAGGTCATCCATCACGTGGATGTATTTAACATACCATTCTTTTTTAACAACGTGGTTTTATTAACAAATATATATATACGAAGCCTCAGGGATTTCGTTTTTTTTTTATAGTCGCATCGTAAAATTTGGATAGGTGTTAACGTGTTACACGACAACAGGTGCTCAGAAGGTTGAATTTACGATGAGGATTCTTCTGCTTTTAACGATTTTTATTTGGGTGAAGAAATACACCAGTTTTTGCTATGACGTAGACTGATTTTCAAAAAATTGTGTTACAAAATTATATTTTCAATAATTCATTCTTATATCAAAGACATATCAAAATTGTTTAAATTCGTAAGAAAACTCTATAGGATAATGAAGTGAACATTGAGAAAGTTATTTGAAATTATGGAATTCCATTATGAAAAATTAAAAATTATACTTTTTAATAATTTATTCTTGTAATAAAGACATATTAAAATTGATCCAAAGTATTAAAAATCAACATTTATGATTAAATTCTTCTGCTTTTAACGATTTTTATTTGGAAGAGGAAATACAGCAGTTTTTGCTAAGATGTAGACTGTTTGAATTTGTAAGAAAACTCTATAGGATAATGAAGTGAACATTATGAAAGTTATTTGAAATTATATTATGCAAAAGTGATAAATTGACCTAACGTCGAAATTTTTCAAAAAATTGTGATACAAAATTATATTTTCAATAATTCATTCTTATATCAAAGACATATCAAAATTGATCCAAAGTATCGAAAAACTAACATTTACGATGAAAATTCTTCTGCTTTAAAGCAGGAAATACAGCAGTTTTTGATAAGATGAAGACTGTTTGAATTTGTAAGAAAACTCTAAAGGATAATGAAGTGAACATTAAGAAAGTTATTTGAAATTATGGAATTATATTATGCAACAGTGATAAATTGACCTAACGTCGAAATTTTTCAAAAAAATGTGATACAAATTTATATTTTTAATAATTCATTCTTATATCAAAGACATATCAAAATTGATCCAAAGTATCGAAAAACCAACATTTACGATGAGGATTCTTCTGCTTTTAACGATTTTGCTAAGATGTAGACTGTTTAAATTTGTAAGAAAACTCTATAGGATAATGAAGTGAACATTAAGAAAGTTATTTGAAATTATGGAATTCAATTATGCAAAAATTAAAAATTATACTTTTTAATAATTTATTCTTGTAATAAAGACATATTAAAATTGATCCAAAGTATTGAAAAATCAACACTTATGATTATAATTCTTCTGCTTTTAATGATTTTTATTTGGGGGAGGAAATACAGCAGCTTTTGCTAACATGTAGTCTGTTTGAATTTGTAAGAAAACTCTAAAGGATAATGAAGTGGACATGAAAAAAGTTATATGCTAAATTGATTTAATATCGCAAATTTTCAAAAATTCTGATCCAAAATTCTTATGTTAAAGACTTATAAAAATTAATCAACAACCTATATTTTGGTCATAATAGAAAAACTCAAGATTCAATGATTTTTATACATTTCAAAGTTGTAATAACAAAAACTTCTGATGCAGAAGTTCACATTTAAATATGTATTATAATTGAATAAATTGAAGTTTAATTAATTTGCTTTCATTAAGTTTTTAACAAATTGTCATAAAAGAAGCGTTACTATTTAAATTTGCTGCCATTTTAATCATGCTAAGGTTATGTAAGTTTATTTGCGATTTTTCTACAATATGGATCTTCTAATTTAATTTGAATTCATTAAAAGCACTATCCTTCCTATATGGGCGCATGTATCTTGAACTTTAGAGTATAGATCGATTAATCCTTCCTAATGGCTATTAGCTAAACTAACCTGAAATCATATCGAATTACGTAAACTGAAACAGGCTTTCAGCGTTCTAGGATCAGTATACTATTACAAATTCCGTCTTTAAAATCACCTCGCTTCCGCTCTAATTCCCCATTGTTTCACCCATTCAGACCCCAACGAAATTGTATGATATAAATGATTAAAACTACATAAAAGGATCCAGAATAAATGAGAAAAAAACTAGTATTTTACTTATGAAAATTGTATTTTTGAGAATATATGTGAATTATTGGAAAATTTGTTTCACATTCCTTATATTTTTAGTTTGTTAATGTAATCAAATTATTAAAAAACTGAAAATAAATATTTTTTTAACTGAATGCGTGTCAAAAGAAACACAAAAAAAACTTTTATTTCAATTAAATTGTGTCAGAACAAATCAAAATCTCTATGAATCATGTCAAAATTGAAACAAACAAAAAAAAAAGAGAGAATTCCGTCAATCAAACTGAAATATTTAGAAGGTTGAAATGGATTTCCCAATTACAATTAAAACCAGAAACAAATGTTTTTAGAATGTAGGTTACCCATTGGATATTTATATTAATACTATAATATGCATTTCGGTTCGTAATTATGTCCGAAAGCTACCAATTCGATGCAAATCCTATAATGAATTTACTGAAACGGATTTAACTTTCCTGAAAACCAAACAAATGGAGCGACGTTAATAGTCGGTAACTTTTTCGAACGGAATTTCAACGTCCTTTGAAGCATTCAAATTGAATTTATATAAAAAGAGGAAAACAACATAGAACAATTAAAAAAACTGAACAACGTGCACTTTCGACGAATAAATAGTGGCCAGAGGTGTATAAACAAATCGAACGAACGCGCGTTTTCCATTCTAGAAAAACCCATTTCGGGCGTCAGGAATTTTCCACGCGAGTTAAATTAATGGATAAATTTCCATTTTAATAACAATGCGTACACGTATAAAAATATGAAAAAAAAAATCAAGCTCTGTTGTCGTCCATCGTTAAACCATTTCATTTTTTTGTAGCAGCAGCAGTTGCAATCAGTAAAGTATTATAAAATCCGAAACGATTATGTAAAACATAGTTTTATAACGTTGAAAAAGGATAATGTATTAAAACAAAGATTTATAATTAATAAAAAGAGAGTTAAACCATTTTTTTTGCAGCTGTTGCAATTAATAACGAGTTTAAAAATGGTTTATGAGAATTATTGATATTTTTTTACGTTAAAAATGAATAAAAACACAAATTTATAATTGATAAAAAGGAAATGTATCTGTTGTGAATTAGTAAAGAATTTAAAATTTCGAATCGATTGTGTAAAACTTAGTTTTTTTTAAGTTAAAAAAAGAGAATAAAAAGACAAATTTATAACTAATAAAGGAAGGAATGTGTACTCACCGATAGGGTGATGATTTTATCGAAGAGCATGATTGGCGGCATGTGGAAATCGAACACGAAATACTGAAAAAAAAAAGTGTGATACGTGAAAATCAAATGGAAATTCCTTGTGCAGTTCGTATATATCTACGGTCTGCTACCTCTGGATTCAAATTTGCATCGGAAATAAATATATGAGCTCCATACATTTCGAACACATTTCTGCCTTAGGGAGAAAAATGGGTCGGAAAATGCTATTTTGTGCGCGATCCTTTCGACGATCTTTACTTCCAACAGTATAATAAATTTATTGCAAAACTGGATTTCGATTTGATATCCTTTTTATTGTCACTAGTATCCCATTGTCATTTATTTTCAATAAGAATTTATCAACAAATTATACTTGGATAATTATTTTGTAAAATTATATAAAAGTAAAATTTGCTATAAATTATTTTTTTAAATAATAGATGTCTATGACAAATTGCAAATGTCTGCCTGGAAGAACAGCTGATATAATTTAGTATTGTTTTATTTTGACATATTGAGTATTTTCACTGTTATTTTTTGTTAATTCATAAGAAAATATGAGAATTCTTCTTCAATTAAATCATTGAAAAGTTAAATTATATATACAATTTTGTATTGTTCTATTTTATCAGTATTTTCATGGATCTTTAATCTATCAATTTGGCATCAAATGCACTAGTTTTTGTATGTATGTATGTATGTTTTGTATTTGTGTCAAATTGACATTTCTGTCAATAGTTATAGTTTATAACTTATCCTGAACATACTTACTTCATTGTAATATGGACAATTCGTGCTTTCCTTAACGCTGGTGTACTTCTTCTGATCCCCAACTTGGATGCAAACGACTGGATCCATGTTGAGTCCTGCAAGTTGTCGGGCTTCGATGATGGTCAGACAGACCTGGAAATCCTGGGCTTTGAGGACGCTCTGCACGCGAGATTTCAGATCCGATTTTAATCTGCGAACAAAAGGGGGGAAAGTGAGATATTCTCCAACCGTGCGAAATTAACAGAATGACACGAAAAAAAAAATTATATGCATACATCAGAGCACGAGCGGACACGGTAAGAATCTCATAAATATTAATGTCGGCCGTAAATATAATTTTACTTAAACGAATGCCGCTTCTCTCGTTTCGCTCACCGAAGAAAACCCATAAATATTTATCAAGGGATTTAGCAGTGAAACGAAAATCTGAAGATTATATCTTTACTATTTTTAATGCTGGACAAAATTTTACTTTTCTAAATATACAACAAACAATAATTAAATACTTGTCTATTTGTTACGTGTTTCTTCAGTTATATCAACAAAAACTTTAAAAAATATGAATAATCTGAATATAATAAAATCAGTTAGTAAATGTAATTAATTGAAGATCAAAAATTGAATTATGTAAAGGTTTTATAGAGCACTTTTATCTACAAAATTAAGTTAAGTTATTAAATTTTTTCAAAATCTAATTAAGTAAAGTTGTTTGGAAAAATAATTAAACTAATTATAATTTTATAAATAATACTGCAAATGGAAAAGAACTTTCTGTAGTATTTTTTTAGTTTTTTTCTTTCTATATTAAGTCTTTCTGTAATTATATTTGAATATAAAAAAATATACAAATTAACGATGTAAATAGTTTAGTTAAATTGTGTTTACATAAATAAAATCTAATGGATAATTTAAAAAAAAGAAGGTATAATTATGTACATAGATAATGAAAGTAATTAATTTGAATTTGCCGCGGATTATCAATCGACTCTGTTTGAACAAAGAACACTTGTAGAGGGCTCAGCTTAATCTGGAAATATGCTCTTTATATATGTGTACTTTTGGAAGCGTTCCTAATCTTAATCAGTCCTTTGATTCAACATCAAATATTGACTATCCTAATTGCTTCAAACTTCGAACATTCCCCTCGATCTTAAAGCTAATTTGCATTACTAATACAAACTTTCTTTTACTTCTTACAAATACTGAATTACCAGATTATTTTATGTATTATTAATGAAATAAAAAGAATGAAGAACTTATATGAGTAGTTATGAAATCGAACCATTGAATAGGAATTTAATAAAAGTGCTTTAAATGCCAGCACTTTCCGTTCCCAATAAAAATAATCATTAAATTCCTTTCTATAAAATGTGCTCTAACTCTGAATATCTTATTAGAAAACAAATCATATCGTTTTGTGAAATTTCAAGGTATTTTAACAATCAATTCAATTATTCGATCAAACTTTGTAAATTTCAATTAAAACTTTTTTCTTTTGTATAAATCGCAAATTAATTTTTAATCTTAATTATATTTTCCCCGTTGTTACATAATTTCCTTCGCTTTACTCCTTCTACCTGGCCGACTTTACGTTGCGGAGATTAAAACAAACAGAAACCCAAATTTACCAATTTATATTCCAAATTACAGTAAGAAAAAAAAGTATGGAACGAACTGGGGTAAATCAATTCTTCTCTTTCTCTCTCTCTGCATATATATTTCGCTCCCTCGTATCTCGCGGTAGTCCCAAAACTTTTTTATGAATACATTTCAATGGCATTACGTGACGACGACCAAAGAACGATTTAAGATAAAGGTGAGAGCATCTCTTAGAAATCATATAACTACTATAAATCTAAGCAGATTTGTGTTTCAATTATCTGCGAAATTGAACGAAATTAGGTGGAAGCGAGGGGTTTATTGAGTTTTTTCATGTTTTTCGTAAGAAATAACAAAATTATCAAAACGTAATTTGAGTTTATATCAAATATTATTTATGATTTTAGTAACAAATTATAAAATTAATAATATATAATCATAGTTTTATAAGAATCTTAACTGATTTATTGTTTAATTTTAGTCATGATTTTACGTAAAGAAAACTATTTTTTTTTTCAAAATATAATAAATATGCAATTATAAAACTTACCTAGTGGTTTTCCTTCCTTTTTCTGCGATTGAAACGGAAATCTGGCTGTCCGCATTCGAGCTCAAAGATGTTTGACTGCAGGCTCTGGAAAGTGGAGCGGATTCGCATTCGGAATGCCTCGAACTTCTACCAGATACATTAGGAACCAAAGGCGATTCATCATCCTCTTCCTTATCCTTCGGCGGCCGTTGCTTCCCTATAAAATAAACACGTAAACCAAACAAAATGTTAACTCTAAATGTTAATTTCAAAAACCTCATTAAGAGTTAAAGTAAACAATCAGCATAAAATAATAAACCGTTTCTATAATGAAATTATTAGAGCTTTAGTAATTAACAAATTACATCTGTTTTCATTAAACAAAATACAGTAACAGTAATTAAATGTTCATGTGTATGCAGAATTAATTCGTACTTCTGGACGAGTTCACAGTTGCGCTAATTTCAGAAAATCTGGGGTAATTTAATGAAGTTATTCCAGGAGTCGGCATTAATTGAATGTATAAAAACTGTTTTTTTTTCTTTATTGTAAGTTCTTTAAGCGACGTTTTGTTATTGGGATTCCGGAAGAGTAATAAATGAAGGGATTCCGTGCGAAGGCTTACTTAATGTTTCAAAGCTCGTCCGACCCTACCATTAAGTGTCCCATTTCACGCCGACCAATTTCAATCAAAATTAATTCGTAACCCACTGAAATTCTCTTTGATTTCATTCAGGTTATAATAATTAACTAGTTAACTTTGAAGTAAATGTACAACATTAAATGACTATGAAATATGATTGACATATGAATGCTAAGAATGTACAGAAGAAAACTTCAGCTTTTACAATAATTTGGATTTAAATGAAAAATATAAATTTATGTGTTTTCATAAATTTACTATTTCTCGACTAATCTTGTGGCTACAACTGATTTAATTTATACACACTAATGTTAATTATAATGATATTTAATTATTTGTAAATATAAACTTAGTAAATTAAAATTATGTAATTTTAATTATCAATAGTAATTTTATATTTTATGGTATTTCTCAATAACTAAGCATGTCACAATTGATATTGAATAAGAAAATTAAAGCTTAAACTATAACCTAGAGTATAAACTTAACTTTATGTGTAAATACTTTGTAATACTTTATCAAAAATGAAATTACTATTTTTCTATGATTTGTCGAAATTGCAGCAAATTCACATTTTATGAAATTTCTCGATAACTATACTTGACACAATTAATATTAATATTGCGTATTATATCTAATTTATTAAGAATCATTTAGAGTACATATTTATATCTTGCAGAGGTTTGGTAGTAAGCTGATAAAACATTTTCTTGATAACTATATGTCTTAGAATTGATATTGAGAACATATATTAAAGCTCAAACTATAAGAAATAATTGAAGTAAACATGTAGCTTTGTGTCTCTTATAGAAGTCTCATAATTCACTGTTAGAAATGATATTTCTCAAAAACTTATACTTATGTCTATGGTAGATATTTTGTAATACTCTATCAAATACAAAATTATGAAATTTGAATCTTCCATAGAAATAGATGCTAAGTATATAAGAAATAACTGGAGTATACATTTGTGTTTTTAATACATAATTTACTTCCTAGAAATTGCAGTATCATTACATTTTAGTGTATTTCTTAAAAACTACATTTGATACAATTACTACTAAATATGCAAATTAAAGACAAGACCATAAGAAACAATTTGAGTAGATATTTATATCTCCTACGGATATCCTGTAATTCGCTAACAAAATTGAAAATATTAAATTTAAATTGAACTAATCTTGTGGTATTTCTCAAAAACTATAATTGATATAAATGATATTAAATATGAAAGTTACTTAGCTAAGACTATAATAAATAATGTCAGTGCACATTTACATTTGAATAAGTAAATTACTTAGCTAAAACTATAAGATAAAATTTGAGTATATACTCTTACTAGTATCTCCAGTAGATTCACTGAATTCAAACTGTTATTTACTAATTGTATTATAAACTACTAATATTTTTTCCATTCAAAAACTTACCAATTCTGATTAAATTCCTCACGTTCCTAAACGTGGAGCTACGTTTCCTCTCCGGAGCCGGCGATTTTTCCTGCTGTTTCCGCGTCGAAGATCCGGATCTGGATCTTGTAGATTCCTGATTAGTGGACGATAAACTCTTCTCCAAATTAGCAATGTTCTGTTCGATGTCGATGAGCATTTGCCGTTCGTCGTCGATACCAAAAATCTGGCTGCTGCTCGCAAAAGAAGCGCTCGTTTCATCCGGTGCAACGTACAGCAGATCGAAATTTATGCTGACCTGCAAACGAAAAATAAAAAAAAAACGGATCTTTATTTACGGTGTACTGTATTCTTCGTTATAAGCCGTTGGAAAATGGAAAATTCTCTCGCACCCAAAATTCATATACAGCTTTCCAAGTTAATTAAGAGGAAAAGACACCTTCTGCGCGGAACGTGACAAATTTTAATTGCTAGTCTTTGTAATTCGATTTACACCTGCATATTTATACCTCCCTCAAGAATATAATGAATAAAGTTTTATACTCTTCTTAGAAATTGTTTTACGTAATAAAATTCTTGAAAAAAAAAAACAAATATTTTATTTCAAACATTATTTAAATAAACATGAAATTTTTATCTGTAATTAAATAATATATAACAAATATGAAAAAGTACTTGAAACTTTAAGAATTTCCATAAATTACTTTCGATTTTCTTATAGGAAAATTCCAAGTTTGCGACGTTTATGTGCGAAGTTTCGCAAAATGGAATTGAGAAAATTTAGTTTTAGCTACTTGAGTCTTTCTATTTAGCCTCGAGGAAGATGCGCAATAGCTATAAACTCCTCTTCTCTTCGTTGTCAACTTCATTTATCATTCGCATCGAATCTACATCTTACTCAGAGAGAACTGCAGCATTTTGCATATGAAATTTTCCATAGAAAACTCTATAAACTGCTTGTTATTATATAATGTAACGTATTCCTGTCATGCTGACGAATATAAATCGCTCCGTTGCATATTGCTACCTGCACATTTGAAGAATTCGTGCAAAAATGAGCCAATTAGTCAGTGACATTTGCAAATATGTTACAATTTACTAAACAATTCTTTGCAATAGAATTTCAACTATTCGAAAACAACATACAATTATTCTGTTTACAAACTAATGTTTATGTAAATCTAAATAGAAATTATTTCTTTTGCATTTATATAGAAAAAGTGTTCCAAATCTATTAAAAATATTGCTAAATATGTCTTTAATCTCTTCAATTCTTTTTTCATTTACAGAAAGAAACAAAAACATACATTTTTGCTGTATCTTGGATATGTAAAGAAGAAATTTAACATTCAAAAAATACAATTTAAATTGTATCCAAAAGTTGAATTAAATTAAACTGAAATTACCTAACGAGACGAGAATGTATCGAGAAGTTAACTTTTATTTTAGATATTTTAGACTCATACTTTTAAATTTCGCTTTTGTTCTAAGATCATCAAATATTTACGTAAAAAAAACATCTAAAGAAAATAAATAATTTAAGAGTTGTTTCAACTTTTAACGGAATTTACAAAATATTCTCGAAAAGTGTCCGGACTGTTTGAAACCGGACTAATCAAGGAACAAATAAATTGTACAAAAATAGTCTTGACTGATTTATGCATAAAAAAAATATGTATTAAGTTTGTAGAATTTATTGAGATTTATTTTATTTGTTCCTTGACTGTTTGAAACCGGACTAATCAAGGAACAAATAAATTGTACAAAAATAGTCTTGACTGATTTATGTATAAAAAAATATGTATTAAGTTTGTAGAATTTATTGAGATTTATTTTATTTGTTCCTTGATTAGTCCGGACTGTTTGAAACCGGACTAATCAAGGAACAAATAAATTATTCAAAAATAGTCTTGACTGATTTATGTATAAAAAAAATATGTATTAAGTTTGTAAAATTTATTTAAGGTTTGTTTTGAAATTTTCAAACTGTCTGAAGAAGTTTAGTAATATCTGAATTGTTCAGAAAAGTATAAATTTAGTAATTTATGAAAGGTATATTTCCTTTATTTTGATGAAAATGACATGAAAATGTTTAAAAATAAAATAAATTCTTAATATTTTCAGAAAGGTAGGTTAACATAACTTCTTTTCAACGCAATTTCCTCCTGCATTAAATTACATATGAATTATTTAAGAACCTGATGATAAATTGTTAATTCATTGTTATTGCAATTCGTGTTGCGTTCATTGAATTGCTCCACGCAAAGCAAAAAATTTACATGTTATTTATATTTATTTCGGACAGTGAAATTGTATTTTCCTTACTGCTGGAAAACGCAGGATTGCGAAGGTCTAGAAAAACCCTTGCGTCATAATTACACCTTTGCGCGATTTGCAGAGAGCCAGAAATAATGGGCCGGTGAAGGAATGCTCGATAAAAACGCGTTTTGTACATAATTAATGGGCAATGCGAGAGGAATAAAGGAGGCATAACAAAGGGGGGAAAAGCCGCACTTATGAATAGTTAAAAAGAGGGCTTTTGCATCAAAGGGTGTCCGCTGGGGGAAAGTAAGGGATTCCGGTGGGAATTAACTTACCGGCATCGGTTTATTGTTGGAATCGACGAGACAATCGTTGATGGACAACCTTCCATTCTGCACGACTACTTGAAGAACCACACCGTAATTGCCGATCAATTTGTCCGCGAAGAGTCTGCTCCTAGAGTACAGCTCGATGATGAGGACTTCCTCCACGTCCACCGGTCTCGCCACCGGCCAATCGAATTTCTGCAAAAGAACGAAACGACGTTAATCCAAAAAGCTCGTGAATATTAAAACTGAATTAGCCTACATCTAATCCCAGGTGAATATTCTCACAAAATTAAACCAATTACAAACTTCCTGATTAACTCGTAAGTTTTTAATGGAAAACTACATAGTATGTAATTATTACTTTTTTCGGACAATTACAGTTTCAAACAATGATATTTAACTTTCCTTGGTACAAAATTGGAAACACAGAAGGAATGCTTAACTAGTAAGTTTTTATTTAATGAAAAAACAAACAACTTCAATTGCAAATACAGAAATTTAACTCTACTTTCGACCAAAATAAATCTCTAAAAAAAAAGAAGAAAAATCTTAACTTCATTTTCTTTAATTTCGAGAAAAAAAAACATTTAACTTTTCTTTCCATAAAAATAAAACTTGAAAGAAATCTTCACTAAACAAGTTTTTATTATACATTTGAAAACTGTATAGTATATTACTATTTTCGCCGTTGCATAAATCACAGTTTGAAATAATATTTAACTTTCATTTCAACTATATAAAAAGTGGAGACTATATAAACTGGAGACGTTGAACGAAGTCGAAAGCTTTAAGAACTCGAACGCAATTTTCTTCCGCGCTAAAAGCTTCATGGAATTCTCCAAGAATCCCAAAATTCTTTTACGCTTTTGATGCTGTTACCCTAATATTTGAATTTAACAAGACCCGAACTTTCTCGCATTTCCCCATAAAAATAAAAGATATTTGCGAAACGAAACGATTTTCATAACAATGTTCACAATTCTTTCATCCCAATTTTTATTATTCATTAATCCTCTTCGTTTTTAATTAAGATCATCTACCCAAGAGATGAGTTGCTTAAATCACGTAAGATTTTAAATATAAACACTTTACTTGTCAAGTATCGCGTAACTTGAACAATATATACTTAGTTTATATAAATAACTTAGTTTATTTAGAAAATCATTACACTTCACACACTTATTGACAAGTACGTGTACAAGTGTTATAAAATAAACATATTTCTTAAATGTCTTTATTATAGTACTTAAACTGAAATAAATTTATTTTTATAGATAGAATTTAATAACTTTTTTCATGAAAATCTCAATTAATTATGAAAAAAATAAATAAATTTTCATAATTAACACAATATGAAAGTTATGTAAATTGCCAATAATTGTGTGTGTATGAGTTTGATTAATTTTTGGATTTGAAATCGGGAGATGTTGAAGAGATGAAATAAATGTGGGATAGGAAGGAAGAAGTCCTCCGTTGAATATAAACCGTCTATTTAGCATTTTAAATGCAATTTTCCTTCTGTCATGGTGGAAACAGCACAGCAATTTTCCCGTCGCTCTCGAAACCATTTCCGCGCGATGCACAAATACGAACACTCAATGATTTAGTCGAAATACACAAGAAACATTCAACTTTTCCATCGTTGCAGACGTATTGAAAATAATAATATAAATACAGTGAATAAGTTAGGTGTTACATTTTTTGTGTATATTATGGAATGAGAATTATACTAAAGGTAAGTTTCCTAAGAAATATATTAAGAATTCAACATTAAATCTACTTGTTAAACTAAACATTATCATGAGTTTTATTATTAGTAAGAATTAACTTAAAATTGAATATTGAAATGCGTTAAATTTCTTATTATATCTTGTTAAAATTAAGTTTTATTTTTAGCAATCTATAAAAAATAAGATTTGACTAAATCCAATTTCACGCCATGATTTTCTGACGCGATTTAAGTTATTTGCAAACTTTCTGAGGAGAAAATGTGTTATTTTTCTTTGACCTTCTTTATATGAAGATCTGCAAATGTTTTGTTTGTAATACGTTCTGTTTATATTCGGAGGTCCTTGCGTATCGATCCGACTCGTCGGGTCCATTGGGAAACCGGAACGCGCCGGAAAATTCCGGAAATGTGGACACATCACGTCAAGCGGCAAAAGCAGCTCTCTTTCTGTTTCTCTCTCTGTCAACTTTCTCATTTTTGTGCCACCCCATGTTCTTTGCAACTTCCAACCATTGACAGGACTCCTACAATGTTCACAGATTACGCTGCAAATTTCATTAACTCATTTCCTTTGAAACCGAGCTCAAAGTTATTCCCATCCTCATACTTTTTTAGGTGTCTGCATTCGTGATACAATCAAAGATCTGGAAGATTAACAGTAAAAGGAAGCAGTATTTACAAGTTAAAGTTACAGATAATGTAAAATTAAATGAAATCATACTGCTATTATTGTATCCAAGTAATTCAGTATTAAACTTGAAGAAAAAGTGTCTTTACATTCGTGCTTATTTCTCAAAAAGTATGTAAGATAAATTCATTATTGAACAACCAAATTAAAGCTAAATATTTACTCTTTGAAACATATGTACTGGTACAATTGTACCTTTTGTCTTTGCGACGTAATTCAGTCAAACTTGAGCCATGGAAAATCGATTGTCTTCATTGAGCACGAAAATTAAAGCTGTTTGAGTTTATATTTTTTTTGTTCATGAAAAGGTATAAATGTGTAAATATTTTCTTTAAGACACATATGCTGATATAGTTTTATAATTTCTCATTTAGACGTAATTCACAATCAAAATTGTGATAAAGATAATTTACGTATAAAGTAAATTCAGCTACGAGATTAAGCCGCAAAATTTTGCATAATACCAGATTACAGTTTAATTAGAGGTCGAAGTTTATCTATTAATTACGCAGTCACATTATTAATTCAAATTGCGGTAAATTAATAAAATAAACCTACACATGAATTTATAGTATCAGATATAACGTTTTATCATCATCCCTCTTCTCTCTATTTTATTTTCGTTCGTTTGTGTAATCTGGAAATTGTACAAACTACAAAACCGAACCCAATAAATTCGAGAACTGTATCGTATGTTAAAGGGAATTGGGCTGCGGCAATCCCAAAAGAGCAACACGCGTCCAGGGTAATTGGCATATTCAATCGATACAAAACAAACTCTTGACAAATTGGTATAGATCTGTTTGCTGTTTCGCAGCCTCTCCAATTAATTGATGGCATCACTCGCACTTACGATGATTCGAAGAAGTGGAGGAAGCAGTTAATTGGAAATTGTGTGAAATTATTATATTGGAAATGTTTTATTCTCGATGCTCAAACATTTTCTACGAACGTTACTCTATATGAGCGGTCGGGGAACCGGGGTAAATTACCCAAAATGGGGTAAAAATGATTTTTTTTCGGTAATTTTTCTAATTTCATCTTAGACAGCGGTTCTCTGACTACTTTTCAGATCTTGATGTACAAACTGTGAATTGGGTTGTAGATCCTTTTAAATGTGAAATTACTAACATACCAGAAGAACCTCCAGGTTTGGCAGAGGCAATTCTTGAACTTCCATCCAATACTGTATTCAATTTGAGAGCAAAGCAAATCTTGTCGTCTTTTTGGTGGTCAAAGGCTACAAAGGGTTTAAAAATTGCAAATCTGTCGTCTTTTTGGTAAAAAAAATTGCTGCCGGCTTTTCCACTCTAATGAACATAAAAACGAAAAACAGAAATCGATTAAACGCCGAAGACTGTATATTCAAATTGCTCTTACATCAAAAAGTCCCAATTTT
>NW_017099947.1:0-22124 GCF_001412225.1 Nicrophorus vespilloides | reverse complement strand
TCCCGAAGACGTAAAGTGGGCGAAGCAAAGTGGAATAGGGACGAAGCGAAATTAATAACAATAAAAAAAAAATATGAAAAACAAGCGAAAAAAGAAAGAAACCAAAAAAAACATCGAAGGAGGCTTCGTTTGTTTCCTTCTGTACGCGAACAAAAGATGCATTACTAGAATAATAATAATAATAACAACAAGAATAGGGAAGCAGGCTTCGACCGATTCGCATTTGTAATTGCATTGTCGGAGACAAATGAAAAAAAAAAGGAAATAGGAAACAGAACGAGCTCTAGAAACCGGAAATAAATAATAAGTCGACGTGGAAGGATGGTAAACCGATCGACCTAAATATATATATAAAGAGAGAGAGAGAGAGAGATGAAGGAAAATAGTGGAAGAGATATAGACTTAATTGATTCGTTTCCGCATAAATAACCGCACTTTAAAACGCAAATTGGATTCGTCGCTTAAGTGCAGCGACGTTGTTCGTCGATACACAACATTTTCAAATTCGATTATGAAAAGAGAATTTCAATAGGGATAAAAGGTGTACGTCGTCGTTTTTGATACGATTATTAAGAATGTCTTAAACTAGTTATAAAATATTAAAAAAAAAAGCCTAACATATTCAAGTTAAGTTGGTAACGAATGAAATCAAGTATGTTGCCAATTATTTCTTTGATTAATTACCATAGTATAGTATTGTCAGTTCCTCGAGGATCTTTCTGAGTCCTTTGAATCTACGTTTATTGTATGTTAGCTTATGAATGATAATGAATGAATGAATGAATGTGTGTAGTGTAGATGGTGAAGTTAATAATTTCGAAGGTTCAGGTGCAATCCGTCGTGAAACTAAATCAATTCCGGCAGGATTATTTCGGTCCGAATATTGGCGCGGACGTGTTTGGGATTAATGGGCCGTATCGTTGCCGCAGACGCGTCAATTTGTTTAATGAAGATAGCAACAAAGCATTGTTATTGCGTCACAGTCGTGCGCGTCCCTTTCTTAAGTCAACATCGTTCCAATAAGATGTGCGCGATATTTAATGAAATTTCTATGCTGATTAAACGTGAGTAATTCAAATCAATACTCAATTTATTGTTCAGACAGTTATTTTTAATAACTATCCGTATCATTAAGTGTGTCTGCTAATATATGTTGTAAATTAATGCTAAATTAGACTCGAAGGAATTGTCAATGTCTTAAAATATACTAAATTCAATTATGCGTTCGCAGCGGATAAAAAGCGTTTCTGTGTTTCGTTCCGTCTTTCATTATTTTTTTTTTTTTATTTTTCACATTTCTCAAGTATTTTCTCATTACGCTGGACAATACAATGAAAATTCAGAGTCTTAACTATAAATCCAATATAATTAGTCTCAAGTTTGATTATTTTTTTCAAACCTATTGCATTTTGTAATTTGTTTAAAAATTGACAGATGTCTTGTAACATATGTTACGTTGATGTATGTAACCAAATTAACATTAAATTTAAGTTAGTAGAAAACTTGACAGATTTTTCCAAATTGAATAAAAAACTTTTTGTAATCTTATTAAACTTTAGCTAATCTATAAATTATGGGGAAAAAATAATGATTTTAACTATTTTTTTTTCTCATTTTGTAAATGTAAATGTAAATATGGTGGCCGATTCTCGTGACGGATCGAATTTTCAATCATCGTTAAATCGTAAATGAAAAAGGTTGAAAGATCAGAGAATCCAATTATGATTGATTGAAAGAGAAAGAGAGAAAATGAAAGCAAAAAGAATCTAAATACGTGTATAAAGGTGAAACGATGTGCACTAAATCAAACCGGACTCTTTTTTTTTTCCTCTGTACGCGGACGACCGCGAAAGGTGCCTTTGATCTTCGAATCACGGCGCCAAAAAATTTTGAAAGAGAGCAACAGAAAGAAAATAAGCAACATCAAAGGCAAACGCTTAAAGTTTTCCTTGAGCTTAAAGTGACGATATCATGATTATTTATCGATTTTGTATTACTATTGCTTTTGTTTCAGGAGAAATTGGTTGTCAGGTGAAAATAATAGATGGCATTAATGTCGACGCAAAAGACAAATTCACTTGATGACGCGTTTAATCGAGAAATGCTGCACACGTAAAGTCCGATGTATTTGGTTTAGATAGAGGTAGATAAAGAGAGGATGAAAGGAGAGAGTTAGGAGGAGAATTAATACAAGATCAGATATTCCTGGTCTGTTTGGCTTTGCGCTGTGTTTGTGTGTGTTTGTTGTGCAAGCAGGAATCCCTCTCGGCAATTTCCTGCTGCGTCCGAGCAAAGATTTCCACTGAGCATCAGCACACACGTACATGCAACACACACGGCACACATACTGAGTGAGTTGTATGCATATGATGTTCAAAGAGAGCCGCAGGGGATTCCCACGTACAAAAGGGCTGCGCTGCGCTCCGATCCACCAATGGAACGGAACGTATTAACAGGATGGACGATTAAAAACATAACAAAAACAAATAACACCAAAAAAAGATCAGTTGACGTTATTGAATATAATCTGGAATTTAACTGATCTCGAAATGTGTTTCAACAAACGAACAGCGTAAACAAATTAACAACAAAACAATTGATGATCAAATGATGCTATTCAATGTAATTTTGATATATCAAATCTATTGTTAATAAACAAATGGTAAAAACAAATCAACAACAAAAACAAAATAACAGAAGATCAACTGACATTAATCAGTGGAATATTTATTTATCAAATCTAGTGTTAACAAACAAATGGTGAAAACAAATCGACAACAAGAACAACAGAAGATCAAGTGACGATATTCAACATATTCTTGTTTTATCAAATCTAGTGTTTACAAACAAATGGTGAAAACAAATTGACAACAAGTACAACAAAACAACAGAAGATCAAGTGACGTTATTCAATACAATATTGATTTATCAAATCTAGTGTTAATAAACAAATGGTAAAAACAAATCAACAACAAAAAGGAAATAACAAAAGATCAAATAACATTAATTAATGGAATATTGATTTATCAAATCTAGTGTTAATAAACAAATGGTAAAAACAAATCAACAACAAAAATAAAATAACAAAAGATCAAATGACATTAATCAGTGGAATATTGATTTATCAAATCTAGTGTTAACAAACAAATGGCGAAAACAAATCGACAACAACAAAACAACAGAAGATCAAGTGATTCTATTCAATAAAATCTTGATTTATCAAATCTAGTGTTAACAAACAAATAGTGAACACAAATTGACAACAAGAACAAGAAAACAACAGAAGATTAAGTGACGCTGTTCAATACAATCTTAATTTATAAAAAATCTAGTTTTAACAAACAAATGGTGAAAACAAATTGACAACAGGAACAACAAAACAACAGACGATCAAGTGACGCTATTCAATATAATCTTGATTTAACAAATTTAGTGTTAATAAACAAATGGTAAAAACAAATCAACAACAAAAATAAA
Organism: Nicrophorus vespilloides; assembly: GCF_001412225.1. Taxonomy (NCBI): domain Eukaryota; kingdom Metazoa; phylum Arthropoda; class Insecta; order Coleoptera; family Silphidae; genus Nicrophorus; species Nicrophorus vespilloides. The sequence continues at coordinate 18,647 of NW_017099947.1, read as the reverse complement.
ATAACAGAAGATCAACTGACTTTAATCAATGGAATATTGATTTATCAAATCTAGTGTTAATAAACAAATGGTAAAAAGAAATCAACAACAAAAAGAAAATAACAAAAGATCAAATGACATTAATCAATGGAATATTGATTTATCAAATCTAGTATTAACAAACAAATGGCGAAAACAAATCGACAACAACAAAACAACAAAAGATCAATTAACGCTATTCAATACAACCTTGATTTNNAGTGTTAACAAACAAATGGTGAAAACAAATTGACAACAAAAACAACAAAACAACGGAAGATTAAATGACGCTATTCAATACAATATTGATTTATAAAAAAATCTAGTTTTAACAAACAAATGGTGAAAACAAATTGACAACAAGAACAACAAAACAACAGAAGATCAAGTGTCGCTATTCAATATAATCTTGATTTAACAAATTTAGTGTTAATAAACAAATGGTAAAAACAAATCAACAACAAAAACAAAATAACAGAAGATCAACTGACTTTAATCAATGGAATATTGATTTATTAAATCTAGTGTTAATAAACAAATGGCGAAAACAAATCGACAACAACAAAACAACAGATGATCAAGTGATTTTATTCAATATAATCTTGATTTATCAAATCTAGTGTTAACAAACAAATGACGAAAACAAATTGACAACAAGAACAACAAAACAACAGAAGATCAAGTGACGTTATTCAATATAATCTTGATTTAACAAATTTAGTGTTAATAAACAAATGGTAAAAACAAATCAACAACAAAAACAAAATAACAGAAGATCAACTGACTTTAATCAATGGAATATTGATTTATCAAATCTATTGTTAACAAACAAATGGCGACAACAACAAAACAACAGAAGATCAAATGACGCCATTCAATACAATATGTTGAAAACGAATCAACAACGGCAAAACAACAGAAGTCCAAAATGCAATCAGTGACAGACATAACTCAATGCCATCTTGATTTTTATTAATTCTATTATTTTCATTCTTTTCATCTTGATCTAGCGCAAATTCTCGACTCGTTTCGACGTGTAAATCGATTTTGCCGCAAATTTCAATTAACATTCGCGTTCATTCATTGCGCGGTAAATAGTGTTAACGCCATTAGGGCTTCATCAATTTTCCTTCTATACATTCAAACACTTTTTTTCTCTTTCTTTCATCATATACAATATAAATTTCCTCTCTCTCTCTCTCTCCCTTTTTTTCCCTTTCTCGTTGGAGGCTAATGCGGTTCCGCTTTTGGGTAGGTTAACCCCATTTTCTTCGGTCCTTTATTTCATCTTCCTCCTTTTTTTTTTATTATTATTTCGTTTCATTTCCGGCGAAAAGGACTCCCATTTACGTTCATCTCGAGGCGCGATTAGAGGAATCGATAAACGTGCGGGGGGGTCCAGACCATTAAACGTGGGTTTCCGAAGAAGTACAAAAAAAAATACGCAAGAATTAATGTAATTGCATTTGGGTAAATCGATCGATTTCTACATTTTCACGAATTCACATCAACAAATTATTAATTAGTGAATACTAAATTTCCCAATTCGCTTAAGCTCTCAATTCATAATGCAAACTAATTTTAGGTATTAATTTATCAGCAAACTATTTTGAATGTTTATTTTTTTTCTTCCAAATTTCAATTCCATAATGAACTAACTTTACTATTTATTCGTTTGTTTCCTTCGTTGCATAATTGCAATTTAACAGTGGGATTTGTGTGAATGTGTGTGCAAATCGAATTTACTGCGACGTTCGAATTGGAAAGTTTAAGTTTAAGCGAAACGACGTATAAAATTGGATAAATTAGAAAACCCACGTCGTCATTGATAATGGATATAGTTGTATAGCAACCAAACTTCGTTCCTTAGCAACTGTCAAAGTCAGTATCACAGATGATAGCAACCAAACTTCGTTCCTTAGCAACTGTCAAAGTCAATATCACAGATGATAGCAACCAAAATTCGTTCCTTAGCAACTGTCAAAGCCAATATCATAGATGATAGCAACCAAAATTCGTTCCTTAGTTACAACAAAGTAACTGTTATTAGTAACTGTCATTTATTTATTCCTTTAAACAACCAGAAAAAAGACAATTTTAATTAATTATTTATAACGAATCCTAAATACAATACAAAGGCTTATTTAGACTCATTTGATTCATTAAACATTCTACTTTTAATTTAATCCCTTAATTTCCCTTAATAATCCATGTTACATGTACTAAAATAAATTCAAAACTGAAAGTGAATTTTCATTTTTTCAATAAATAAACATCAATTATCTACAAATCTACAATAGTTACAGACTCATGTTTACACTCATTTTGTTCACTAAAGAATCTAAATTCAGATTCTTTAATTGTTTTCATAAAATTATTATTATTTTAGTAAATATAAGCTATAAATTAATAGCTCAATTTTTGCTTATTTTTCATCAATTTTAAGCTATTAAAAACAACTGCAGCCATATATTATACACATATCGAACTGAAATTAATTTCTTAATTAGAATTCCATATTAAAAATTTAATTAGTAACTTATTTAACGAAGAAAATAAATAATTAAGTTTTAAAAAAAATAATTTCAATAATCTAATTATTCCATCATATCAGCATTACAAATCATTAAACGATTTCATAATTATATTCAATTTGTTAAGTGTAATTAATGAAAATTGAAATTAATTATAAAATGATAACATTGAGATGTAGGCAACTACACGAACTTTTTAACAGGTGGATTTGTACCTGTTTTTCGTTGATTTGTAGCATTTGGAAGCAATTGTAGCCATATGTTTATATGCATTTCGAACGTAAATTAAATTCTCTATCCGAATTTCATAATTAAAAATTAATTAGTTGATTATTCAATTAAGAAAATAACTAATTATGTTTAAAAAAAATCTAATTTAAAACATTTAATTATCCTATCATATCAGTAATAAAAAGCTTTAAACGAATTCCTAATTATATTCTAATTGTTAAGTTTAATTAATGGAAATAAAAATTAATTTTAAAAACAATAACATTGAGATGTAGGCAACCAAACGTACACGCACGAAGTTGACCCGAGCGATCGCCGAAGACTTCTTCGGTGTTAGTGACTTGTCGAATCAGTCGTGCGATTCGCTTTGTCATGTGCAGACGTGTTGTTCCGCGATTTCGAACGTTTAAATTCAAAATCCAATGGAATTGTGTGGTTTTTGGTGCAACAGCAATGGGATTAATGAGGATACGAAAATCGTGAGTAGAAATCTGCATTAATTTCAATTAAACAACAAAAAATAATTGAAATCGTAGCGTCATTTTGTTGATACATTTTTTTTTTTGCAGCGCGTCCTTTTTTTAATTGTTACCAACTCACAATTCAATTAAAAACATAATGTTGCATTGCTTTTATTTGTTGTTTATTTGATTTCGGTTTGTAACAATGTTTTGAATGAATTTGTTTATATTTCAATTGTTGTTTTTGAATTTCAGATTAACCTAACAATTAACAACAGTTAATGGGTGAGTATTTGATATACATGCTAATACATATTGATTTATCCTTTCTGTTGCAGCTTTTAGTTTTTTTTCAGCTATATTTCAGTTTAGGGGTATTGTTTATAACAACATATCGTTCCATGTGTAAGTATATATTTTCCAATTTGATTTGAAATACTAACTTTTGTTTTTTTTGTTAGATCCATGAGCATCTTCGATCTAGAGACGAAAATGAGATGAGAGATTTGAGGCCCAAAATCGATCTGGATGCAAAAATCGTAAGTTTTTTTTAATTATATGCGAAAAGACCTTCCAAAATACATTAATTTTCATAATTATACATTTAATTCAATTATCTTGTTTTAAATTATTATTACTTTCAAACTTTTAACTGAATTTAATGATAAATTAACTAATTTATTATAAATTTAATCATTTTTTCTAAATTTATTCAATTTTCACAGTTCTTAAAACTTATTTTATTAAAGTTTATTAATTATTAGGAATCTTAATGTTTTTGTGAACTTTGATTTTTTAATAAATTTAAACATTTCTTTCAACTTTATTCAATTTTCACAGTTCTTAAAATTTATTAATTATTAGGAATCTATTTTTTTTTTGTGAACTTTGATTTCTTAATAAATTTAAACATTTCTTTCAACTTTATTCAATTTTCAAAGGTTTTTAAACTAATTTCATTAAAGTTTATTAATAGTTTAGAATCTAAATTTTATAATAAACTAACCGATTTCTTATAATTTAAACATTTCTTTCAAGTTTATTAAATTTTCAAAGTTCTTTAAACTAATTTCATTAAAGTTTATTAATAATTTAGAATCTAAATTTTATAATAAACTAACCGATTTCTTATAAATTTGATCATTTTTTTCTAAATTTATTCAATTTTCAAAGTTCTTAGAACTAATTTTATGAAAGTTTATTAATAAGTTAGAATCTAAATTTTATAATAAACTAACTGATTCCTTATAAATTTAAACAGTTCTTTCAAATTTATTCAATTTTCAAAGTTCTTTGAACTAATTTCATTAAAGTTTATTAATAGTTTAGAATCTAAATTTTATAATAAACTAACTGATTTCTTATAAATTTAAACATTTCTTTCAAGTTTATTCAATTTTCAAAGTTCTTTAACTAATTTCATTAAAGTTTATTAATAATTTAGAATCTAAATTTTATAATAAACTAACTGATTTCTTATAAATTTAAACATTTCTTTCAAATTTATTACAATTTCAAAGTTCTTAGAACTAATTTATTAAAGTTTATTAATAATTTAGAATCTAAATTTTATAATAAACTAATGATTTCTTATAAATTTATCATTTTTTTCAAAGTTCTTAGAACTAATTCTTAGAAAATTATGAAAGTTTATCAATAATTTAGAATCTTAATATTTTAATATATTTAAACATTTCTTTCAATTTTATTAAATTTCCAATTTGAATTAAATCTAATTTTGTGAAAGTTTGAAATAATAATTAAGAATATATTTTTTTTTATTTTCAACTAAATTTCATAAAAAGAAACTTCTTTATTATACATTTACTCAATTTGCAAATTTCTTAAAGCTAATTTTTAACATTTTTTTTTAAATTATTGGTTGGTTTTTCTTAAATAATTCTTATTTGAAATAATTTAAAATATAATCAAATACAAGTAAATTTCTATACTCTCAATAATCAAACATAATTTTTAAATAATTTTCTCACATTAGCTAAAAACATGTATTTAGTCCTGTTTGATTCAATAGTTATTCTAGATTACATTTCTTCTCTCGTTTTCATTTCATAAGTTTTATTTGCAAGAAAGTAAACTAAAACAAAATCAATTTTTTTTTTGATAATAAAGTCATGTATTTAGATTACTTTCATTCACTGCAAATTCTATATTCAATTTATTGCCTTGTTTTCATATAATAATTTATAAATTGAAAATCAGAGATTAATGAAATATAGATTAAGTAAATATACAAACATAAACTTTCTTAATAATTCAAGACTAATAACATAATAATAGCTCAATTTAATCTGTAAAGATTCTAGTTTAAGTTTCTTTCTATAATTTCGTTTATTTTAAATTACAAATTAAGAAATTAGTTTCTATCAAATTTAGTATTTCAAGTTTGTTTTGCAAATTGTTTATATAAGAAAAGACATAATTATGAATTGAAAATTTAATAATATTTTGCAATCTAAGATTAATAATAATAGTAACTAGTATTTGTAATGCATATTTTAAAAGTAATTAATTAATTTGGATAGAAATAGTTATATTTTTGTTGATACGTAGGCAACCAAACGTGCACTAGTTAGTTGACATAATAACCGCACGAAACGCCATAAAAGCATTCATCTTCCATTGTCCAATCAGTCGTGTTTGGTGTTTCGTTGCGCGCAGACGTATCGCTCCACAAATTCAAACGTTTAAATTTAAAATATTCCATCATAACGCGTGCATCAACAATCAAATTGTGAGTACATTTTTGCTTCATTTTCAATTTGTAACCAACAATAATTGTGCATTCTAATATCGTTATTGTTGCAATTTTTTCCATTGTTGCCAACTAACAATTAAATTTGATCAATAATATTGCATTCGTTGTTTACCTAATTTTGGTTTGCAGCAATGACGCGTTGCCCTTTCTTTTTATTTACTAATTATATTTTTTTGTTTCTTAATAGATTTGTAAGAATGATTATTTGGTGAGTATTTGATGTATTTGTATAAACAAATTAATTTAACTTTTTTTTTGCAGCTCGAGTTTTCTTTCAGCCCTATATATTTGTGTTGTATATTGAAGGTATTGTTTATAATAATACCAGGTCATTCCATGCGATAACCGTACGTGCGGTTTTGAAAAATATAGCCTCTGGAATGGCAGGACCGCCCGTGTTAAAAACGATCTCGTTTTCCTTGGTTCAGCGAATCGCATTCGCTTATGATCAAGGCACGGCCGGATCTAGGGGTCGCGTTACGCCCCGAATCGTTCATCCCGCGGCAGGTGTCTTCACGAAGAAGTGTTGGCTTCCAGCTAAACCATTGTATTATCCCGTTTGCATACCACCGAAGTGTTGCCTCGTATAGGGCCTCTGCACTCCGAGGTTGCACTTTGATGCTATGCTCAAACTGGAGGAATGGTTTTACAGCAGGAGAACCTTCACTTAGTCTGCATCTTGCTCATCTACCGGCAGTTAGTGTTCCGATTTCGAAATCCCGCGAATTTAACTTCGACGCGTTTAAATAAATTTTGAAAACAAACGACTTCATACACCTTGAAGTCCAACCTAATAGTAGAATCACGAGTCGCGAGTGTTCATTCACAATTCGCGAGTGAATTGTTTTTCCTCGTCTTTGCTAAATCTCGAGTGTTCGCGAGTGCCAACGGTCTCTCTAAATATCTAACATCAAATGATTCGCATTTCTGTGTGATAAATTTTGTTGTTAGGAATTTTCGAGATCCAAAGTGGATGAGGTCTCCCAACGGCGCAGCATTCTGTAAGTATATTCAAGTTGTATCCAATTAGATTTACAATACTAACTCTTGTTTTTTTCTAATTGTTGCAGGATCTCCTTCGGCCTAAAGACAGAATGAAATGGTGGGATGATTTCAGGCCCTACTTGTGAACTTCCATCGATTTGGATAGAAAAAAAGGATGCGAAAGTAGTGAGTGATTTTAAACCACACGCGAAAAGCCCTCCCAAAGTAAATTCATACACAAAATCATCAACTCTCAAATCTTCTAAATTAATTCATTTTTTTCCTAAAATTATCTTATTCCAAATAAATTTATAATTAAGATTACAATTTTAAATTTGATCTACTCTCTTAATTTTAATCAATTTTCTTCATTTTCAATCTTTAAAGTCAATTTAAATTCAAGTTAATTAACTTTTTACACCCTAACCGTTCGTCTCCAATAGATACATTAGTTTAGGCCGCATTAGACTATCTTTGATTTGTAGATGGTTTTTGTTTTTCCTTTTTTTTTTATTTAGTTAACATTGACAATCTATATATTCTAGTCTATATATTTGTTGGATTTAGTTAAGATGATGTGGCTGTCGAATGAATTTTCTTCATTTAAATTCATTATTTGCCATTAAAAAACATGCAAATTGCTGTTAATTAATGACAAGTATTGATTTACTTGGGGTTGTTCTTTTCAAGTCGTATTGTTTTAACAATATTTTTCAAATATTATTATTATTGATTTTTTTTAATAAATATAAAGTTGATTCCTATAATTCAAATAAATTTTCTTATAAATGTTCTAGGGTTATTCTTTTCAAGTCGTATTGTTTTAACAACATTTTTCAAATATTATTATTATTGATTAATATTCAAATAATTTTTCTTATAAATCTTCTAATAGACATCTACAAAGTCAATGATGGTGTAGTGTCGCCTCGCGATTTATGAGCATGAGTAGTTAGTGGCAGATCTAACGTATTTGCCGGCTTTATTTGCATGCCCTTTTTGCTTTCAGCTGGATCTAACGTATCCACCGTGCCCGAAAACCACTCGAAAGTCGTGCAAAAAGAATATCTCCTAAGAGTTGTATTAATGCAACAAGTGGAGTCTCTTGCTGTACGATCGTAGATTTGCTTTAAACAGAGGATGTTGCATTTCCCTCGTCAATCCCCCTTAAAGCTTATCTTAAGGGTAGCTTATTTTAGATTAACTTTATCCCCGAGGATCGTGAATTGGTTGCACACTTTCACGATCCACCTGCCCTCCGTGCATTCAATTCAATTCAACAACACAATTTCTTATTAACTTAATTGTAGGTTTTGTAGAAGTCTTTGATACTAGATTGGTATTTGGCTCCCTTCTCTCCGCCCGTCCGCCGCGCGTCCCCCCTTAACTGTCACCACGACTGTTTTGGGGGTACCGGTAATTCCGTAGACTAGTCAGTTTACTGACAGGGTCTCTACCGGTCCTTTTACCTTCCCATACATCCTCCAGCCTTTTACCAATCGAATATCTTCGATTTCTCTTCGCTCGGGCGAAGTTCAATCATTAATATAACATTCCCTGCTTAAGATTTGTCATTTAATTTATCTCCAAAACGTATTTGGAGTATTTGATTTTCTCTTTTCGAGTGGTTTTCCATCAACTAATCCATGTCTGTGGTGATCTAACGTATCTCCACGTGTTTCTCTTTCAGCAGATAAAGTTTGCCTCTGGACTGTTGCGCTCGTCCTGTTCTCTTATTGCTGTGAGGGTTCAGGTCTTGCTGCTGGGTCGGGCACTCTAGAGGTGAACCAAACTATCAAATTTACACAGCAAAAAAACATATTTTAATTCGCCTACAAAAACCATAGATTATACTAATTATTTTATTAGTCTAGTCCACTTACCAGGGATTTAATTAGTGTAGTAAAGTGCAATTTACTATAGTCTTTTAGATCCCTCTCGTATTTTCGATGATTTTTGTTCATCTTAATACGAAACCATAGATTTATATAATCGTGTACTTTCACGATTGACCGTAGATTTATTATATTTACGCTACCATAAAATTAACATTAATTATAATTTTATAATTATAATTTATTTTCGATGACTTCGATCATCTTAACCATACGGAACCATAGAGTTATAAAAGGTGTCCCAAAATTAACGCAAGATTTGAATTAAATAGAAAACACAGTTTTTACTCTTCAGATTGTGATTTTTTTTGAGTTGTTGCACAAATTCAAATCTTGCGTTAATTTTGGGACCCCAAATCATGGATTTTCATGATTAACCATAGTCTTTTGCGCACTACCTATAAATTAACTTTGATTATAGAGAAGAGTTTGAACGTTCTCTTCTACAGTTAATGTAAATCATCATAATTGTTATTATTGTTAATATTCTTTTGCAGGTGTATTAATCTCAGTTGTTGTAATTATTTACAGATTTGAATAATGTATAATAATTTCTAGATTTAGCTTTGTATATTGCAAATTGTTAAGGGTATTCCTGTTAGGACACTGCATTTCCTTGTTTCCTTTTACCTACAATTTTCCTTGATTCCGGGATGTGTTGTCACGCGTTTGTTCAACCCGTTCCACGGTGTAGAACTACGATTTCCACGTGGCCACATCTTCGGGTGCAAAGGTTAACTCGTCTTCTTTTTCTATTCACTAAGAAGAGGAAGACGGGTACCAGGCATCACCTTAAGCGAAATTTACAGCCTCTGAGTCGATGCAGGACCGTTTACGTTACCTTCACGTGGTGCACCCGTTCATTCTCCAATCTGTTAAATATCACTTTTTTTTAATATATCTTAATTGTGATATAATAAACAGCTTTGAGTATAACTGAACACGTAACGGATCTAGGGGATTTCATAATCCCTGAATCCTATCATAGTTAACTAATGAGTATACCTTTAACAATTCAATATACTAATGATTATCATTATTAAAATTCAATCAGGATCTGAAAATGTAACGTAATCTTTCTATTTAAGTGTAAATTCGCAATATTGCCTTCAATCTTAATCACAGTGTGCATAGAGTTGCCTATATCTAGTTTCTTGGTTTGCTAAATCGTAAAGTGTGCAGTTTCAATTTCTTCATTTTGGCATAAATCAAATAGTGTTTCGTATCTGGCTTGTATTTTTCTTTTTTCGTAATGCATACTTATGTATAAAATTACTAAGAATATAATAATCTCTTAAAGTTTAAATATTTTCATAGAAAACAACGAAAGGTAAATAAATATGTAATAGTTTCGGGTTCTTAGATGGACTTGATGATTGCTTCCTTGAGAGAAGGTCCCATGGTCTTTCTGGCCTCCTTGCTGCAACTATCGGAGCGTGGACGAGGCGCAATCGCGAACTCGAAGGTCTCCTTGACCTCCTTGAAGATGCCGTTCAGCGCGTACATGACCTCGTCCACATTCTGCTTGCTGAAGACCATCGGCGGTTTCATCTTCAGGACGTTACCATCCGGTCCGTCAGTGCTGATCAGGATGTGCTCCTCCTTCATCCTGAAAGGTAATAATAATTAATATAGAGTGAATTAATTTGCTTGTTAATATTTAATTCTATTTGATTAGGTTTACCTGCAACTGACGTAGCTGGCGATCTCCTTCGATGGTTCTCTAGTGGATCTGTCCTTGACTATTTCGATACCGGTGAAGAGGCCGACTCCTCGAACGTCGCCGATGAACTCAAACTTCTTCGCCAAAATCTGGGAACATTCCAACAGGTATTCGCCTACGACGAGCGCGTTTTCTCGCAGGTTTTCCTTTTCGATTACGTCGAAGACCGCGTTTGCTATGGCGCAAGAGACCGGGTTTCCTCCGTACTGTAAAGTAAATTGAAATTAGTTTACGGTTTTATTAAACTATTTTTGCGCTTACCGTGTTGAAGTATTCGACTCCGGTCTTCTCGAAGCTCTCGGCGATTGCTCTCGTGGTAATTACCGCAGCAACCGGATGGCCGTTGCCCATCGGTTTGCCGACGGTGACGATGTCCGGGACGACGTCCTGCATCTGGAAAGACCACCAGTGCTTTCCCACCCTTCCGAAGCCTACCTGGACTTCGTCCGCGATGCAAACACCTCCCGCTTTGCGAACGTGCGCGTACACCTCCTGCAGGTATCCTTGCGGAAGGATGATCTGCCCGCCGCAGCTGAGCATGCTTTCCGCGATGTAAGCGCACACGCCGCGTCCTTTCTCCTCTATTCCATTGCAGATCTCCTTCACCTCTTGCGCGTACATGTGTCCCAAATCCTCCCTCCTGTACTCGCTGTCGCGGAACTTTCCGCGATAGTAATCGGGGGATGAAGCCTTCAAAAAGAAAACCCCCAATAAGTAAAACGTTTCATTCGTCTTGCATGCATGCATTCGGTACTCACCAGATGCACGTGCTCTTTTTGGCCGACGCCTCCGGGCAGATTGAATTTGTAGTGCGATATATCAATCAGGGAAGTCAAGTGACCGTGGTAAGCGCTAAAAAAATAGAGCACTGAGCACTCTGGTAAACCCACACAAGTTTGCCCCCCAATAAAAGATGAATGAGACGAAAAGAGAGAAAGAGGAAAAAAATGCAAAAAAAGACATGTTGTTCTTCGTTCGGAAACAAATCGGATCCATCCGAGGCTGTTGTCAACTCGTGGACATCTTGCAACGCAAAAAGGGTAAGAAACAAAAATGGTTAAACAAAAATGAAAACGATGTTGGTGTTAATGGTCCATTTGCTTTTTTTTTTTTGCAGCGCGCGAGATCAAAGTTTTGGCCCTTCAGAGGAGCGTCCGCTGCTGTAGGAGAAGAAGTGTTTAATAAAGCCCGATCCATGGCTTCTCTCTTTTTCTCGACGTGAGCTTATAAACGGCTGAAAAAACAAAAATGAAAACAAACGCATTAGAAATGGTTGAGCTATGCACGGACACCTAGGATACAAAGACGAATGTAAGAAATGGTATATATTATTATTATTTTTTTTATCCGCAGCTTAACTTAACGCAATTGTGATCGTTTTTAGAGACTTACTGCTCAAGGGTGATGACATCCTTGTTTCCGGTATGGATCTGGGAGAGGCGCAGCGCGAGATCGTTCGCCTCCGAACCGGAATTGACGAAATAGCAGACGGATAACTCCTCGGGCATGGTGTCCACCAGGCGTTTAGCGCACAGCACTATATTGTCGTGCAAGAAACGGTTGTTGGTGCTCAGCGTGGCCATCTGCTCGCATCCAGCCTTCACCACGTCCGGATGACAATGTCCGACTGCAAAACGTAAGTTCAAATTCGTTAATTTCAAAAAATTGTTATTTTTAAATGAACTTCAATTGCATCCTCTTAATACAAACATATTTATGCAATTGTTATGCTATGGGATAACATCAAAAGATTTTTTTTTGTCGTGCGTTCGCAAAGATCTATTTATAAGTTTTGTTTATAAATAAAATGGTAATGGAATTTTGGGAGACGATAGAGTTACCGTGAGCGACGTTATTGATGCAATCCAAGTACGCCTCGTCCTTGTCATCGTAAAGGTATTGACCTTTTCCTACAAGGATTTTCAGCGGGTCCTTGCGGTAGAACAGCTGACAGGATTTGCTAAAGAAATAGATTAGATTAAACACGAATGTCCTGAAATGTATCTGCTAACTACACTACTTACCCAATATGTTTTTCGCGGAGAGCGATCGTCTCGTTTTTCGGGAGAACCTCCATAACTCTTTCCGATACTCTTTTTTTTTTGTATTACTGGAAGAGGACTCGGTGTGCTGCTTTTGCTACTGTAGCAAAGTTTTTGACGGAAGCGGCAGCTAAAAGTCGATATATATATACGTCGCGAACGTTGGGGGCGTGCGCGAACCAACGCGCACTTGATCATCTCTCTCTCATCCTTAGCGCAAAAATTAATTGGGTGACAATTATGCTCTGACGCAAATGGACACGATTCTATTTCGTGTGTGTTTGTATATCATCATCCTCTGGCAGATTAGGACGGATGGACTTGGATTGCGCTTTCTTTTTTGTTGCTATTATTAGTCCGGATTTATCTGCAATTCGGTGTCAATAAACTAGTTGTGAAAACATTACGAAAAAGATGCGCACAATTTTTGCACGAAATCGATTACAGGCATATATATTTTAAGAACAAGTTTACAAACAGTCAATTTCCAAGTTGCAAACAGATCTTCGCGATTTACGTCACTTCGTCGCACTTAAATGCATCGTTGTATATATTAAATCACATAATCAATTGACAATCATTGATTTTTATACAACACAAATTGTATATATTTGAATATAAAGTTAATTATTTAATTAAATTGAAAGCGGCAATAATAAATAATTTCAATTTACTTTAGAATTAATTTCAATTTGTTTAACGAAATAAACAAGTTTTCGAAATACATTTATCTGCGACTTAATAGTAATTCGGGATATTTGCTTGCACTACTTTGTAATTAATAATACAGTTCAAACAAACTGAAATAAAATGTGCACGAGTTTAAAAAAATGTGCGCGATATGATTTAGGTCAGCAAATATTGTTTCCAAATTAGCCTCCAGACCTGTTTCGCAACTTTGCTTTAATTGTAAAAAAAAAATTAGAGTACATAATAAACACTTTGATGTATGGCAATTAATGAGCTCGTGCATTAACGATTGTGTGAAATGAGTCCGAGTTACGTCAGCAGCGAGGATGAGGACTGCTGATGGTCGCTCTGTTATCTGTATACATTTGCTCCGTGGTGTAGATAAGATGGCTTTAAGACCCAGATTTCACGACTGTAACAAATAAGTGTGTCGCAATTCGTACACTCGTTGCACGTGAGGATGGATGGTCGCGGTCGCACGTTGCACTCGCGTGCAGCCGTTGATCCTTAAAACGTATGTGGATAAACAGTTTAAATAGCAGCAGGATAGAGGGACATGTGTTCATTAGATGATTGAGAATCATCATCTCTCTCTGTCTCTATTGGTCTTAACATGGAGGCTCGTCAATTCTAATTTGTTTTCTCATTAACTTATCGAACAAAATTTAATTATAAATCATGACTCGAATAACGAACGGCTCAAGAAAGAATGCTGTAGGCCGTGTTATTTTAAACTTTCTTAGATTATAAAGTATAAATGCAGGAATGTATTGTTAAAACTTCAACAAACTTGGAACAATAGAATCGTTATTGATTGTTTATGAAACGTGATCGATTTGTGCCGGTAATTAAAATTAAATGAATTTTCATGTTTCTGTTCTGTTGCAAATTTAAAATTCTTTATTTATTAATCTAACAATAGCTTTATTTTTTTTTAAAAATAAGATTTGTTAAAATACCTTACCGGAATTGTTTTTAACTTTTGCAGGTTACGAAGACGGTGGATTCAATTTAACGAGGTACGGTGCATCGTGCAGTAACTTCTTCTCATTTATTGAATCTTTAAGCCAATCGATTGTTACGTGCTTGGCGCTCTTTGGATGCGAACTATTTTGTTCGCTAACCGATCGCACGTCGTGTAAAATGTAATTTGCTTGATCGAGCTTGTTTTCTTGCAGGATCTGCCCACCGTAAGCGACGAACGTCCTCATCAATAATTTGAATCCGTCCGTCAAATTATTGTTGTCCAGATACAAATTGACCGAACGGAAGAAATCCGGTAACGGTTTTTCAATTTTAACTGTCTTCTTTGGAGTTTCGCTGACGCTGGGTGTATTTTCGTCATCAATTTTTCGCTTCTTGGGCGATTTTTCTTTTGGTTCGTTTATCTTTGAAGAATCCTCTTCGGAGTTGCTAGATGAATCATAGTCAATTGGAGGAGTGGATATGCGTTTGTTGGTCGTTTTGACTTGAAGGCATTCCAGTTCTTTGTCGAAGAGGGAACCGTCGAAATTGTGTTTGGACGTTTTGTATAAATCGCAGAGCTCTTTCAGCGAGGTGGCAGATTCCCAATTTTTATCGTTCCTAATTTTGGTGACTCGCGGGAATCGTATGGAAATGCCGTTGGCGGTGTGCACGCCGTGCTGTTGCGAGAACTCGGCCCCGGTGATCTCCCAAATCGGTTGCTTCTTCGGGTCTTTCGCCACGAAATCGGGCACCATAGTTTTCGTGCATTTCAACCAATTGGGTACCTTATCCACGTTACCGCTTATTTTAACCATCTCCAATTCGTTTTGCAGCCGTTCCAAAGTCTTATCGTCGTGCCCCGTGTGCACTTTGGTAACCGTGCGGAAGTCCTTGCTACATGGATCGTAGACGCCCATGAGGAAGACGGACATGAGTCCTCCATTCCTGCCACTTCCGAACCACGCGCCCAACACTATGAGATCGACGGCATCGGCCATCGCTCCATCAAACAGGTAATCTTTCTTCACCTTCAGCCAATGCCTCTTTCCCGGCTCGTATTTACTTTCGATATCTTTCAGCACCAAACCCTCCAATCCCATCTTCAGCACGTCCGTAATCATCGAGGCCAGATCCGCCGGCACGTGGATCTCCTTCATCTCGGAGAACTTTATGACATTCGGAATTTCTGTCATGTGTTTCCGGAGAACGCGGCGCCGTTCCCTCAACGGTTTACCAGTCAAATCTTCACCGTTGAAGTAGATGCAATCGAAGACGAACAGGCAAACCGATGCATCTTTCAAATCGTTCTTTTTATGTACGCCCAACGTGCCGAACGGTAACGGCTTCCCCGTCACGTTATCGACCATAAGAACCTCGCAATCTAAAATCATATCCTCGCCCAAAGGAAACGCGTTCGGGATGTGCGTCTTGAAGTAATTGACTTTATGCTGAAGCACCGGTTTTAAATTCCTGGTGTAATACTTGAAGTCGTTGTCTTTTTTGTGCACCTGCACTCTTTCCCCATCGTACTTGATCTCCGAGTACATACCGTTCGGACACTTCTTCATGGCTTGCTCAATGGACTTACAAGCCATCGCAAGCATCGGCTTCACCGGTTTCAAGATAACGACGCCTGTAGAAACTACAGCTGTCTTCGAAAAGCAATTGTTTATAACCATGGGAATATCTCTGCACGATAGGAACGCGGAATAGGCGTCCGGATGGACGCCCTCCAAAACATGTTTCGGTCCTGCTCCAATCCTCAAATCGTGCTTAATTAATCTCACTATGTATTTCAGATCGCCAGCCGTGCAGTTGGGTATGAACTTCTTGAAATGCTCGTACTGCTCGTGCTCCTTAGTCAGTTTCGAAAGCCCTTCCAAAAACGCATCGACCTGCGATATTGTCAAATTCGTCTTCTTGGGTGGAGACATTGCCACGCTCTTTTTATAGAATTCCTCGATGGTGCAACCGATATCCCCTTGCTCCAAATGCGTCAACATCTCTGCTACGTCGTCGCAAAACAATCGACTGAAGAGCTTCACCAGCTGCTTATTCTGCAGATTGTAAACCCTCGGTTTCACATCCGGCAGCAGCAATCTGCACCAGGTCACAATATTTCCTTTAAACTTAACACCGTCGCTTCCAAATTTAAACATCTTTGCCACCAAAGCGGTCTTTTCTAAATAACTGCTTTCATTCGTTATATCCGCTACCAATCGACGGAACTCCTTAAATTTGTTATCTTTGATAGAATCATCTTCCACTGCTACACTGGTATCAGCAATCGCTGATTCATCGATCGTTGCTACTACGTCAAATTCGACTGGTTTATAGTCGATACCCTGCTTATCAGCAAACACCTTTTCGCATTCCTCCACTTTTTTAACAATCGCCTCTTGATCCTCTTTGCTCAGATTCTCCCAACCTTCCAAATCGTTAGCAGTAATTAAACGTTTCGTATTTGGTCTTTGCTTTAGAAAGACTTCGAACAGACAATCCAAATGATGCCACATCTTCATTATTCCATGTGGCCCAGTAGCATACTTTCCCAATCTCAGCTCATCCTTCTCGCACTTCTGCTTGCATTTCTTGCATGCTGCTCTACCTTGCTTCGCTCTCTCTGCGCAAAAGGGCTTCTCCACTTCATCCATCACCTAAAACATTGAATCTAAATTAACACATTCTTTGAAACTATATTTAAAATTATTAAGGCTACTTTTAAATCTACAAAATTTAAAATTTCAAATATTTAATCCACTGGACAAGTTAATCAACATTTATCACACACATTTAACAGCCACTTGTTAACTCAAAAACAGCTGTTAATACTTCAAACTGACTCAATCATTAAATTTAAATATATAATTTAAATGTATGACTCAGAATAAAACCACTTACGTCTGGACATTCCTTGTAAACTTCTCAATATGTAAAATGTAAATTTCAAAGTCAAGATTTCAGCTGCAAAACGGATGACGACAATTGTAAGTTTACATTTAATTAAAATTGTTCCATGTATTTTATTTTTCAATTATTTGCAGGTTAGAACTTAAATGTCTGAGATGACAGTGGCAGCTTCCGACAGATGTTCATAGCAGTTCGTTTGCGACCGAGCTAAAAAAAGGTTTGAATCTTAACTAGTTTTTGAAAAATTTAAATGTAAATTTTCAAACCAGTTGATTAATTCACAGTAATGCAATTATTTAATTAAATTTATTTATTTTAGCTCTTGATCGAATCTTCGAACGGGAACATATATAAATTATGGAAAATGCAGAAAATTATCGATTCTTATTTGAAAACAGGATTTGAGAGTCCAATTAATTGATTAATCCAAATGATTTATTGTAAGTATTTTTTTTCTTTTCTCCTGCTTCTTCTCTCTAGGAAAAGCCTTTACCATTTAGTCCTATCGACGCATTACGCCAATCGCAATTTTCATGATTTAGTTACCATCTTGACTCCCATGCAACTTTGGTTGCCTAACTTGCAAATTTGAAATTTATTTTTTAGCGCATCTTTTGAACGCAATCATATTCAATTTATTTAATTAATAATTACAATAGATTTTTTTTTTAATATAAATCTAAATAATCCATTTGGCATATTGAATTCATTATGCAATAAGCAACATCAGGCATTAAATCTGACGAGTATTTAGTATTTCAGTATTCGCAAATATTGAGTTATTTTTAGAAACATGTACAGTAGAACCTCGCTTAACGAACACCTCGCATAACGAGCAAAATGAATTGAAAAATGACTCGCTTAACGTTTGAAAATCGCATAACTAGTGACGATTAGAAGAGAAATCCCGGATTGTGCGCCTTCTACATCATTTTTAAAACTTGTGTACGCATATTATATATATATTTGAATATGTTTCTCTATACGAGTAAAAATTCCGAAATTTTGGAACTAATTAAACTCATTAAGTGAGGTTCAACTGTATAAGTATAAAAAGTTTTATTGCGATTTTTATTGATGCAATAGTGTAGTGATTAATTTCCATGATTTAACTATAATTGTTTTTCAGTTTGCAAATTAATTTGCGTAATATGTTTTTTTTTTTGGGGAATTGATGTAATGCAAACATTCTGTTAAAATGCGTTGAATAATGGTGAATTTTATTAATTTGTTTTTTTTCTTTGTTCTAGTATTGTTTTGAAATATAATGATATTTCGAGAATGCGTGACAGACGGCTGGGGTGGCTTAAACGTCAAAGTGTAATTTGAAATTCGTGGGGTTGATCGAGTGAACGACGACGAGTGTCTGTCAGTGGTTGCGCCATTGCGTCTGCCCTACGAAGTGCGAGCAAAAGAG
>NW_017099946.1:83443-101534 GCF_001412225.1 Nicrophorus vespilloides | reverse complement strand
ATAAAGAGTTGAGTTACAGTAAAATGTAAACATTTAAAATGTTCATTATTGCTATACACATATAATAATACTATATAACAACGTCTATTACATAATATCTAAAAAATATATAAAAGATAAAGAAACTCGTGGGCTTTCATTCCCTTCTGAAATATTTCATGTGTAACTTAGATAATTAAATATGGAAGTATTCAATGAACATCCAAAATTAAATTTATAGGTATTCATTAACATAGAACTACTGATAGTTGTAGTTTTGCATAATTGCCAAACATGGGAATCCTTTTAGTAATGATAAATATGAAAGACGCATATATAATGTAAGTTCTACTTTAATCTGTACATTTTAAATAAAAATCTATAATACAATAGAATCGGCTTATAATGGCAATTAACATCATCAATAATATTTGTAATTGTATTAATGTTTTAATGTAGTGCAAGTAGATTAATGACAAAACTTTAAATAAATATTAGTTAAGTTCAGTATAATACCATAGAAGTATATCATTTTCATCTATAAAAATTGTTTATAATTTTGTCTGTAAAAAACTGAAATGAAACTATTGTTATAAATCCACTAATAAATCTTTTCTTTCGAGTTAATTATTAAATAAATACTAGACTAGTATATAAACGTAAAACATTTGTATCTAAACTAAACATGAAGTTTCTAACAGCACTCGCTGCACTTTGTGTGCTTTTCAACATCATCTACGCATCCGACAATATCGAAGAAGATTCAAAATTAACAGCTGTAAGTTTTTATTCTCATTTTTATTAATAACAAACTAATTTAAATAATTTCAGCCGGAACTTGTTGAAAAATATGGATATCCCATCGAGAACCACTACGTAACAACAACTGATGGATATATACTTAATCTGCAACGCATTCCTTTCGGTAAAAATGGAAATATCAATGAAAAAGGTATACCGGTTATGCTTCAACACGGTCTCATCGCTTCTTCTGCTGACTGGGTTTTAGCAGGTCCCGAAAAAGGATTCGGTAATACTTGTTAAAATATATAAATTATATTAGCTAACTCTTTATTTTAATGCAGCTTACATTTTGGCCGATGCCGGTTACGATGTTTGGATGGGAAATGCCAGAGGAAACCGGTACTCCCGTAACCATACAACATTAGATCCGGATAGTGATGCAAAGAAATTTTGGGACTTCTCTTGGCATGAAATCGGAATCTATGATATTCCTGAAATGATTGATTACATTTTGGAAAATACTGGTCATTCTGATTTATACCACATTGGTCACTCGCAAGGAACGACAAGTTTCTATGTGATGTGTTCAGAGAAACCCGAGTATAATCAGAAGATAAAGGCTCACTTCAGTTTGGCACCAATTGCTTTTATGAATCATTTGGTCAGCCCTTTGATTAGATTCCTTGCTTTGTTCCAAGGTGGATTGGGGGTAGGTTATTACACCACGTTAAACGATAAAATTATTATATATTTTTTTTTATTATTAGGCCTTATCTAATCTGGTAGGAGCTTACGAATTTAATCCATCAGACGGTCTTCTGGAGATAGTTACACAAAAGGTGTGCGAAGAAGGAATTCCACAAATTGCTTGCAAAAATACTATGTTTGTGTTAGCCGGTTACAACAAGGATCAAATGAATACAACTTTGTTACCTCTGATCACCAGCCATTATCCTTCCAGTTCAGCGACAAAACAAGTTCTTCATTACTGTCAAGAAATGAATTCAGGTAATACAAAGCAAAGAATAACTTATATCGGAAAATAATTGAATACTTTTAGGATATTTCCGCCAATATGACCATGGATTAATATCAAATAAAAAACGATATGGATCGATCAGTCCACCTGATTATAAATTACATAAAATTTCTGCTCCAGTCTATCTGCTTTATAGTTTGAACGATTGGATGTCCGCCGAGAAAGATGTTAACAGACTATACGATCAACTTTTTAATGTACCGGTTAAGAAAATTGTAGACCCTAATTTCAATCACATCGATTATCTTTGGGGAATCGATGCCAAAACAATTGTTTATGATGTTGTTATTGGTTATATGAATGACTTGCTTGATTTGTGAATTTACAATGTAATAAACTAATTATGGGCTATTCATCAGCAACAATAAATTTCTTTTTTTTTTATTTTACACTTTTTTCTTCATTTGCTTCAAGAAATATTGGCATTATTATTAACATTTGTGATTTATTATAAATTGTTATAAATATCAATAATAATACCATTTATGGTAAAATTAATGTTTGTACTGCTGTTCGGCATAACTAAAATAGTTTGAGTAGTTTCTGTTAAAAATATCAATAAAATATGTTTTTGTATCTTTCTACAATCTTTTGCACATTTAAAAATGTAAAACTAATCTTGATATAATTATTATAAAAAAGAACATAAATTTATAATTAATATAATAAAACAATTTTATGTAAATATGTACATTAGTTTATTTATTTATCACAAATGTTCTTTACTGCGATCCTATATGTATAATAAGTTGTCTATACTCCTTTAAGAGCAAACTAATTTTAGTCAAATGAGCGCCCAGAACGAAATATGATTTAAAGTAATATTTTCTAATAACTATAGCATCATGTAACTCAAGTTTTCCAGATAATATTAATAAAATTGTATATTAATAACGTGCTATTGACATATTATTTGATAATATATTATTAATTTCATTTTTTTTTCTTCACCAATAGTAACAGATACATTTTTGTGTTTGACGCAATAGTAAAGTCGTAGATAAAGTATATTTGCTAGATTTGTAAAATTTCTAAGTTATCTAAAAATTACACAAATAAGAATTTTATCTATTAACATAAAGAAAGACGCATAAAGTCTACTAAATACTCATGATTGTCATATACTAAATGCTAATAATTAGTAAAGAAAATACTTATAATTACAATAATTAATAATTTTAATACATACTAAGCAATAAATGCGAGGAAATTAAATATTTATATTATTTAAATATTTAATGTTTTCCTTTGGTTTCATATCCTTCTAACATTATCTCACTATTATCTAATAATGGGTGAAACTGAGAAGTTTCAAAACATAATAACGTATAGAAATATTTTAATTTTAGAAATTATTAATATGCAAAATCAACATAATTCAAATAAATTTATATAAAGCAAAGAGATGACATATTTGCGTTTCTTTTCAAAAAATAAAGAAAATGAATAAACATCTCTTTATTTCATTCAAATATGAACGATTTCATCCGCATTCCATAGCTGCTATTCGTATAATTGAGGGAAACATTCTTATGTAACCTAATAGGCTGTGGGAAGTGCCAGGTAAACGAAATGGTATATATATAATGTTTTGTGTTTCTCGTTTCAATAAAAAAATTGCTTGCTCAGTTGCAAAATGAGATTCTATGCACAAAGAGTAGCTTCAATGTATAAGAAAAGTACGCAGTTCTAATTGTGTCGTGGAATTGCAGATATGAACGCAAGCAAACAATTCTGATGAGTTGCCGGAGAAGAGTGGAAATCTTAAAACATATTTAGTGATATTTTGGGAACAATTCAGGTATTTTAATTAGAAATATTATCTCAATTTTATTAATTAGATATTAAATACTCTATAGAGTCTTTTTATATTATCAGTAATTGTGACCTTATCCAAATGACTGAGAAACCATAAATATTATCTTTCTTTATACAACAAATAATACTCTCAAGAAATAACAAGCTATACATTTATTTTAATGAAAATATCCTATATTGTCTAAGTACATTTAAATGTTTTATTTAAAAAAAATATCTGCAAAGAAAGTCCATTATAAGATGATTACAATAATTACTGATACAATATATTGGTTTTTCTCTTATTTCGTAAATACAATCACTACGTCTTTGGAATCTTTTATTAATATAAACTTAATTTCTATTATAAGAAGTAGTTGTAATTGATAATGCAGTGATGTTCTTGTCTTATTTTTATTAATTGTAGATATTTTCAAATATGATAGTATTATTAGTATTTTAACAAAAAACAAATTGATTTATAAACATTTGTTTTAAAGTCAGTTGCATGTGAGGTAAAATTTTAAATAAAAAAGTATATTTGCATGGATCAACGCGAATCGCTTAAAAAACATAACATGGACAAATGTTTACGATTTATAAGAATAATAAATCAATCACTTGAAGAATGTGCTAACAATAAAGAAAACGTAAGCATTAATCGTCTAAATAAAGATAAAAGAAATACGACAGTAGACAATAGGGAATAAGTAAAATTGCAGATAAAGTCATTATAAACAATGTATCCAATACATATTCATGGTGAACTATTTTTAAATTGAGTTTAACATTTTAATTGCCGTTTCGCTCTTAACGACACAACAATTTGCAACGCGAATGAATGCTGTTTTCGAAACGCAACAGAAACCAAAAATAACCCGACTTACATAACAATTGTGTAGCCCCCCGTGCACGTTGTGATACGTGAAATATGAATGATAGTAGTAACTTGCATCAATTCTGCACTTCGATAATAATGAAATTGATATTAAGAAGAAAGAGCGACGCATGCGTCTGCACTTGTTCGCAGTCACCAATATTAAGTATCATTTAGTTGGTGTTCAGTCATCGCTCGGTCGGCTATTCGGAAACGTGGAATTCGCCGCCGCCGCCTTCCATTTGAAAGTTGATCATCGATGGATCACTTCGATTTGAGTATTGCTAATCGAACGTGCGAATATGCCGAAAACCGCGCCAGATTATTCAAATAGAGGCGCAGCCTTAAGGACGAGTTGTCCACATGCAACGTTTTTCGAACGCGCTTCTCCTTCACACTCTCATCATCTAATTTAAGTGAATTTAATAGACCACTTGACTAGTCCAATAAAAATCAAAAATAAAAAACAAGATTTCAGTAATTCTATTAGCGTGCTTCTCAATGTGCAGATGAACTGGACCGAAAGATGAAGCAACCTACTCTACTCTGTGCGCAGTGATTTCGAAATACATATTAATTGGAGCAATAAATTAAAACGTTCGTTTAAGAGTACCGCAGTTAATATCCTATATAATTAACTAGTTGAAACATTCAATGAAGAGTAATTAAAGGAAATATATATCTTTTGTTAAGTTTTGAAAGTATATTTCTAATGGAAAATAAAACACGTGCACGAGGTTTGCGCGGATTAATCAATTAATGGAATGTACAATTATTGATTAACTTGAAGGAAAATCCTTGTTCATTTATTGAATACAACAGTTGTGATAATTAATGTAGTGCTTTTTAGAGCGAAGTGTGTTAATTATATCGAATTTTGTTATGCGCCGATAGTGTATTGACGATAAGGAACTTTCAATGGACGAAAAATGTATCAGGAGTAAGTTTTTTTAAACCATTCATAACAATCTTTTCTATTTATTAAATCAACGTAAAATACAAATGCAAAAGTTTTCGTATTTATTTAATTATACTTCATAGTGATTCAAATATTAAAACTATAAAATAATTACAGAGGAATTTCGCTTTACGAGCATTTTGCTAAACGAGCAAAGTAAATTGTAGAAACGAGTGACGAGGAGAAGAGAAGTCTGAGATTGTGCGCCTGCTACATCATTTTAAAAACTTGAGTTCACATATTATTTGTATTTTTATATGTTATTTATTTATATGTTATTTATTTATATGTTATTTATAACACTTGCATAGATATGAAAAGCAAAATCATTAAAAATCGAGACCAAGTTATGAATAGAACGCATTATCGTATTTTACATTATTTCATATGGGAAACAAATGTTTCAATATACGAGTCGAAAACGAATTATGCTTTGTTAAGCGAGGTTCCACTGTATTTGTTCAAAAATATGGTTGTCTTAAGATACATAGCATATATTTATTGGCAAATTACGACCTCTTAACTTTAAATATTAGATAGTTACGACCACAATTTTATTGCCAATTAACATGATCATCTGTTTAGAAAAAGCCGGTTTTAAATAATTTGTTTTACTGCACATAAACTTACAAACGTAATAAAGCAACCACGTAAAGCAACTAAAAAAAATATATATAATTCCAACAATCAAATGCATTACAACACATCGATATGATGACCATCAAAATATAAAAAAAAATAATAACAATACAATAAATACTAAACACAGTTTACATAATTTCCAATGAAATGTACACAGAAGAAACTTGATTTCATATAGTTTATAGTAAAAGTATTGTTATCATGATAATTTTTTGGATTTAATAATGATTCTTGGAATGATTATATTTTACGTGTATTGTAATTTTTTGCCAATTCTAAAATATTTTTAGATTAATTTATTTAAATATCGTTTATTTTTTTCTTATCCAAAACTAACTTTTGTTATTGAAATTTGCGATGATTCGAGAAGAAAACATGTTATCAAATTATTTACATGACGCAGTTCTAACAATTGCTGAACGTATTGATAGTAAACTTTATGTAACATTACTATTCCATGACGTGCTATTGACGTTCTTATAGTAGAAATCGTACAATCGTTCTTATAAGTTGTCTAAAATACCAATGAAAACAAAAATTATGCTTTAGTTAGAATATAAAGAAAATTTAACGATAAAATTATAAATATATTGAATCAAAATATTGCAGTGGTTATTAATATTTGCAATTATTGTTATGTATAATTATTAAAAGTTGTATAATTGATTTATGATAAGCGTTTGAACTAGAAAAAGTATAAAAATATAAATAAATAGAATGTGCATTTTAAGAAAACAAGCAATCAAGATTGCTTTGATTTAGATTATATAAATAATGAATTGAATAGAAGTTGTTATTTGTAATACTACATTGGAACTACATTTCTTTCAGAATCTATAGTCTGACATCAATTAGTTCAAGGTTAACTATCCGATTGTCATCATAATAGTTCATACCGTTTCAGCCTCTTCAGCTTCATCTTAATCATGAGAGTATTTACAAATCGAGTAATAAAGCATGATCTTGTTTTTTTTTTACTATAGTTTTAAATAATAAATTTGTCATTTAATAACTAAATGAATGAAATATATTTTTACTAAATAAAAATAATTTATATATGATTCCTCTCTAGAAATAGATTTAATTATATTTAGTGCTCGAAGTGCAACATATATTATTCGTTTATATTTAAACCCAAATTGTTGGTAATAAATCTTCATAACTCGTTGAAGTGTACGTCTATTTTAAGATTCTAATAACTTTCAACATTGTAAATGATACAAGTTTTTAAAAGCAATCAAAAATACTACTTTCATTAAATTATAATTTTGGTATAATGAGATAAACAATTACATAAACCACTGTGTAAATTATTAATTAATTTGATTGAAACAATATAACTATTTTGAATTTGATAAAAAAAATATGACTGATAATTATAAAATTACCATTGTAAATTATGTATGGAAGAAAATATGTAAATGTACGTATATTTAATATAAACAATTACTTGTTTTCCATTTTTAATTAAAAAAAAACATTTGAAAGTACATGATTCATTTGTGTACGCTATTGAAAGTTTCGCTCGTTGTAAGGTTACCATAATAAATTACAATCAGCTACGTAAGTGGAGGTGGTGGTGGTGCAATTGAAGAATTATTTATAAATAAACGCGTTACGAAATGAAACAATAAATAAACTACACGACTATTGCTCGGCTCCAAAGTGAAATATTGACATTTGTTTCTTATAAATATTAAATTGTTGATGTTGCATTGAATGCATTCTCAAATAACTCTATTATAATAATCTATTAAACTTTTGCATTATAGAGATTCTTGTGAAAAAGAGTTGAATGTATTCAATAATGTTATAAACATTATTAACGAAAATGCTGTTGAATCAAATGATTCCGGATTAGATAATTGAAGTCCTTGAACTGATTGATGTCTGATTGAAGGTTCTTCAAGAAATCTATTGGATTGAAGCTGCGAAAACAATAGAAAGTAAATTTGATGTAATATCAATCATTTCCCTTGCTAGTTACACTTCTTTCAACTTCAATTTCAACTGTATTTAACTGATATAACAGAATTCAGGTTTTCCTGAAGTTTAATAAGAATAAGTAACAAAATCCATTTTGAGCTGCTGAAATCAGAATTGATGCTAACAAACAAATTAGTGGTGCCCTAGGTCAAAACTTATACAATTTGTGAAAACATGCATCATACTTTGATAATGAAATGTATTTTCGAAATATTTTCAGATATCAAAAACAAAAAGTACTTTATTGATTCCCGTGAAAAAAGAACGGTTATCTGCGTTATTTTTATATTTTCATAATGGCTAATACTTGCAGATTATATTAATTGCATCATCTGTTGGGTCTTTATCCGACAGCGCTTTTAATAAACGAGATAAATGGTGTGCAACCAATTACAATCGTTATTATATATTGTGACATGTGGATTTCTGCGTCAAAGATTATTCATGTTTGCATATGATGATGGTGAACTGTTACATCCATTTTACAATGAAACCATTATTAACATGCAAACAATGATTAATTATATCTAGCACACGGTGCTATGATTTTTCTGTGAAAGTTCATTTGATAAATAAATTTATCTTGTGGTAACTCCGGAATTGCACAGCAGTCACGATTTTGTTTTGTTTTGTCTTAATGTGTCATCTGTCTTATGGTGACGTACGTGTTTTGAAAGAACTGGTTTCGGGGTGCAAATGCTTTGTTTCTTGGTGCTACTGATCTCTTTATATAAACACACACACAAAGCACACATAAAGCAGAACTGTAAATACTCATATAACCTGTATTATATATTGTTTGCTGTGCGAACGCATTTATGAAAGTAACGAGAAAGTATCATGGACTCTCTACAAGGTGTTGTTTATCAGCGATCATAATCTTATCTGGAGAGAAGACAACTTAACATCACAGGTGTTGACAGGCATCATTGTAACACTGTAAACCATCGTGATAACAGCGCTGTTAATTGTCACCAGGTAAGTTCTAGAAAAACCATTTCTAAATCACTCATTTATATCTCGTATTAAAAGAGGTCGATGTTCTTGCAATTAATTATTCTGCCAATGATTGTATTCCTTATTCATCTGCGTAAATTACGAAACCAATTTATAAATAATTACATTCAATTAAAAAAAAAACTATTATATAAATGTAATTTCTTTAATTTTTATATATGAATATTTCAACTGGTTATCAAAATGTTTGTTATCATCATTGGTAGTAGTGCTTCATTGCGGTGGGTGTTTCTAACAGGTTCAAGTTTCTGACGGTCGGTCAGTTCATTTGCGTCATCGGATTGCGGCGTGAAAACAATTTTACTGACTGTGACATTTATGGCCCGTTATATAATACACCATCGGAATTATAATTTGCCGTGCAAAAAAAAAAAAAAGTTGTAACAATGTTTCAATTTCTTTTCTTTAGTTTTTGGTACGAATAATGTTCGTACGTTTTAGTGCCATGAATGTGTAATGATGCACTTTGCATATATTATTGAAATAACGATACTAAAAAGGTAACGGTTGTGCAATGCGTTTCAGAATATATACTAAAATTAGACGTTGTAATTTACTTTTTGACTTAGTTAAACGTAACGAATTTAATTAGTCGTTAACTCGCAGATAAGAAAACTACATTAGGTTTCTATTAAATTTGATGAAAATTTGTATATTTTTAGTCGTCACTTAATTATGTTCAATGACTTTCCATATTCTGTACATTAAGTCATAGGGAATAAACGTAGATATAGACAAAATTATATATAATACATTACATTAATTTTTATTATATTTAAAGGACTTTGTCATAAAAATATAGCTATTTTCTATAGTTATTAATAGTTACAATTATTCTTATTATGAATTTGTGTTGTGTTTGTATTTGAAGTGAAATATTTTGTATATTTAACTTTAATCTATGTGTTAATTGAAAATTGTGCTAATTACTTGCACTCTGTCTAATATAGGTAACTGCAATTTAAATGTTAATCATATACAGAAAGTACGTTGTTTTTGATGTTATTACCTGAAGGTTAAATAAGTTAAAACATATGAAGCATCCGTTATTTATGTAATCTGTTGTTTATCATGGTGGCTGTTACAGTGATTACTCAATTTAGATTTAAAGCAATTGTCGCAACTGTCTTTAACAATGTTCATATGAAAAAAAACTAAATCAGTCTTCCTTTAAGCAAACAAACTATTTCACTTAGAAAGAGGAAGATGACCTAAAATTTAACAAAATAATTTATCAGTTTTCGCCTTCATATATTTTCTTATACATTTAATAATTGCCTTATTTATTATATATTAGTTTAATAAATATTCATTAAATGTGTTTTAAAATACAATTTGATAATATACTGATACGAAAAATAATTATGGTAGTTTTATCAATCTGACTTTGCATACGGATGTATATGTTAGTTGGTCATGCAACCTATTGGCATTAATTTGTTGACTGGTTATACGATGCTCATTCATAGAATCAAGCAATTAAAGAGAAACATCTTAAACTGTAAAAATACTTTATAGAACTACATAAGAATTTTGACCTACAAATTGATTATTATGTTTCTTTTTTGTATAAAAAAAGTAATTTAATTTTCTCAAAATTTGGTTTGTTTTCAAATTTTTCAAACCGGACTGTAGTGATTGTAACCGTACTGAACTCGTACAGTTCATCAATAAAGTTTCTCGTGGATTTCATTTTAAACATCTACCTAAATTTGAACTTTTAGTCTACTATATTTGAATGCGTGGTGTATTGCAATGTTTTATAATCATAATTTCCTTCAGTGCACTTCTATAAATATCGTTGGAATAAATTCAAATTGATTTAGATATAAAATGGGGATATTTGCATATTACGTTGTTGTAAAGCGATCTTCTGTATACGGTGGAGTTGCTCGGAAATCGTCCTGCAATAAAATTTAATCCTGAAGACGATTACGAGTGTCGGTTCTGCCCAATGTGCGTCATTGCATTTTTTTTTACCGTCGGTATGAGTAACGAATTCTTGGAGCCGAATTTAAAGATATTCAACCTTGAAGAGGACGTCTTTTCTTGTTCAGTTTATTCAAACAAATATTATCACTGCCGTTCTCAATCTCTAACGTGCATTAATTCAATCTGCAGACAACCAAATTCATCTATGTTTTTTTTTTATTGTAAATGTTCACGTAAATTGTTGATTGTAATTGTGTTATTTAAAATATGTTTGTTCTCTTAAACGTAGTTAGTTATGTATTTACATAATGACACTGAACACTTACTTTGTTGTTGTAACATCGATAAAAAGAATGTTTATCTATCGTTTTATAAAAAATACATTTTGATAAATATAATATAATTTATATACAGCGAGCACCTCGCATAACGAGCAAAAAGATTTGTAAGAAAAATTTTTAAAACTTATTGCACATATTATGTGTATTTTTGAATACGTTTTACTATACGAGTTAAAATCCAGATATTTTGGAACGGATTAAAGCGAGGTTCCACTGTATATAGAATTACAAGAATCTACAAATTATAATTGGAGTTTTTCATTTCAATATTGAATACTTCACATAATTCGGCTTCGATAAAACCGGATTTACAATAGTACGGTTTGAAAATAATCTAAATTTCAATTGAACAAAATATAAACAATTCCATTACACTTGTGATTTATAATACGTATTTATATAGATTTACAAAGTACAATAAAACTTTAATATTACACAATCACACCTCCGCATTACTTAGTTGATAATGTATAATTATAATGGAGTTGCTTAAACCTAATTAACTCTATTATGTGAGTGTTAAAGTAACTAATTTATATTTGATCTTAATTTAATTATATAATACTTACAATTATATTTGTATGTATTGAAACTTGCAATAGCTCTGACTTGCAACAAAAAGTTGTGCTTTACAATGATGCAACTTTCTAAACGAATTCCTTCTGCTACTATTGTATTTTAACTTAAAAAAAATGGAATTGGGATATATTAAATTTGTACATTTTTATTGATATAATTGACTACTAATTACTAATTAATTTCGTGCAGTTTGGAATTATTGTAATTTTCAATATTAAGGTCATTTTTACTTGGTGACATCAAAACCAATTCAATCATACCTTAAAATAATTTATTGCTTTTTGTTGGTTTATATGTTAATTGCAACTATTAAAATAACATTACATGTTTATTTTCCTCGTGATTATTGCATAATAATTATGTTTATAATTATCCAATTATATCGAGTGCAGAATGATAACTTAATTTTCAATTATCGAAGGATGTATACACGTGTTTACCATACCATGCGTAAATTATGCAAATTTGAGATCTAAATGCAACGCGCTTATTCCAATACCGACACACATAATAAATCAGCTTTTACTACCAATAAAACTATCGGAGCTGTATTAAAATGCAGTAATCTTGCATTATTTTGAATGCCTTGAAACCATTAATTTTCATTTTACGATTAATTCCAATTAAATGGTTGTAAGCAGACCTTTGTCGTGTCAATTAATTTTGATTTTTTTTTACCAATCTCACGAATAAACAAATTATATGTCGTGTCGTTCGCATTGAAGAGAATTGCCTAAATGATTAATGACGTACGGTGAAAAGAATCAATAACATTTGTTGATTAATAGTCCTGACAATTTACGCACTGCTGTGCGTAAGAATAGTAACAACAATAACAAAAACAGCAGCAGAAAACAAAAACATAACAGTGGAATGGAAATATGCAATAATTGCTATTTGCCGCAATTGCGACCAATTAATGTCTTCATTAAACCAACAATATTTTTATTTTTGTACGTAGGTTTCACGCAGTACCGGATTTAGAAATTGTTTTATCATTCTTGCTACAGGTATTGCCAGAACTTTAGTTACGTTTCAAGAAAAAAATGTATGTATTTAAAAGACTTGCAATAATAAATCGATTTGCTTGTTTTCTTGGAAACCAAATTTTTCCATTATAATTTATTGAGGACATACTTTTCAAATGTCACGAGAGCAATTAAATTTCATCGTTCTTGGGCTGTGTAAATTCTTTAGATGTTTCATCATGTAAAAATTCCTCTCACCAATTGGTTTTGTTAATAAATCAAAGAAATAATTTCATTATTACAATTGTGTAAATATCAAAACCTTATAAAATTTTGTTTCCATTTGTGAATTTAATGAATTTTGATTCGGTCTACTTGAAGCCTAATCTCAATCCGGTCCTGATTTTTCATAACTTGTCCAACAAAACTAATAATAACTGATAATTATAAATATTGGAGTAAATGGATTAATAAAGCCAAGGATCAATTGGGTAGTGATGTGTCAATCGATTAATTGAGGAACATCAATTGATAACTGCGTTATTCCATTCAAAATTTTATTATAGATCAATTAATTTCTATTGTAAATTTCGTTTGATCGGAGCGCAGATATCTGAAGATGTGTCTGCCTTAAGTATTAAATCAATAAGCGCTGATGAATAAAACACTATAGAAATGGTGAGTGAACGTTCATAAAAAAAAATGAGTATGCAGTGAAAAACAAGTCACGATAATTTGATGTTCACCTTCGGATGTCAGAAAATGATTACGATTGGTGGTGTGAGGGGGAGTTGGGTGAGGGATTCGCAGCTAATTATTATTACGAGTGTCAAAAATATCTCAATAGATTCATTAATAAATCTCGATATGCGGTGTGGTGTAATTTTGTCCAGCGGTTCAGCGCGAATGTTGGTCGTTGGAACGGGAGCTCGCTGTGTGCTCCATTGGTATTGGTTTGCCATAAACACCTAAAAAAGAATTGCTAGTTTCATGTATTTAGGCCAATGATAAACGTTGCAAGGCTACGCCACACGTCGAGATCATTGGAATATAAAGAGACCAACAATGCGATATCTCCTCGCTTCGTTACAATTTTATATTTTCCGTTTCTCTTGCTCTCCCACCCAATTCTGGCTTTCTTTCTCAGTATGCATTTTATTGTCCCACAATAACGTCTTTATGTTATAATCTAATTCAACATTGCGACATCTTCCCCTGCGTCATCAGCTTTATTATCACCTGTGTTAATCCATTAACATTTAAAACACTGCCATCCATTAAACAGTTTTTGTTTATTATTAATTCAAAAACGTTCACTCATATTCCAGCAATGAGATCATTTATGTCAAAGGATATTATAAAAAAAAACATATAATTTATATAAATACAAGTATCCCCCAACTTACGAACTAATTCCGTTCCAAAGGGTTGTTCGTAAGTCAGGAGAATTTTAAAAATTTCAAAATATACTTTTCTTACCTTACTTTATCATGGTTTTTACTTTTATAAATGTTAAATTCCGGATTACTTACTACAGAAATTTGAAAAAATAGATTAAAATACTTACTTACAAATACTTTTCAATGTAGACATCACAATTATTTAATAAAAAACGACAAATGAAACAAATGTAAGAAAACAGATAGTAAATTTTGCAAAAATATTAAATTTTATTAAAGAAATTATCGATTTTAGTTTGGACAGTTAATTTTTTTGTAACAGTTAGAGCATTTAGAATTGTGTTCGTAAGTTGGGCAGTTCGTAAGTCGGGGGATACTTGTATATAACAGTAGGTTGAAATGACCTATGGTCAATAGTCCATTTAAACTCTTAATAATTTTTGTCTTTCTGACTGTTACAACACGTGCACGTGCCTTAATATCTACCAGTCTAATTATAAAAAAAATAATAATTTTTATACTTGAATTCATATGCATTCCAATATATATGACTATTAGCTAGTAATTGTCAATCAATAATATAAGTTTTTGTGACCAAGATCATCGAATTATCTATAAAATTTGATATGAATACGAAATGATACGATTTAATTCAAATATTCCCATTGAAATCAAAATCACCAACTATTTTTTGACCTCCAAAATAATTTACTTTCATAAATTTTTCATACAACGTGGTTCCAATAAATGGTATTGTCAATGTGTTTGTTAATGCATGTTTATGGTCCATGGCCTTTTAAAACTAGAATGAAGAGTGGAGCTTTGTTCAGAACAGAAATAAAAAAATAGCTGTATTAATTTATAATTATTTCCAAGCAATATAAGTAGAAATGAAAATTCTATATATGTTTTTTTTTTTGGTCGCGACTGGAAAAGTTTTCGAATTAACACGTCCGTTCTGGTTTTTTTTTGCACGTATCTCCAATGTAAATGGTAATTGTGGTTTTTATCTATGAACGTAATAATAATAAACAAATATTTGAATTAAGCTACGGCGGTTTTTTTTCAACGGTGTTAATAAATCTTTACCATAATCTTTCCAGATAAGAATAAGCTTTTATTTTGTACTTTTTCTTTCCAAAGAAAACAACTATAATTAAAAAAAATTCTAATTATTTTAAATTGTATTGATTTGTAATTCAATAAATAAATAAGAATAATATTAAATTATAAATAGATTGGTAAGTATTAAATAAAGAAAAGCATAATGAAAATATAAAATTATTAATATTTATACATATTGTAGATATAAAGTATTGCACAAGGCATTGTCGTCATAAGTGTCAAAAGTTCAAAGTGTTGCTCAATATTTTCCGCAATGCAAACACAATTTTATTAAAGTATTGGAACTGGTTCGCAACAAATATTGATATTATAATCAAATTGAATTTAAACCTACAATTAGTATAAATAAGTTATTGAAGAACTTCCGACATTAAGAAAATCTGATATTATTAATAGTTCATCTATGGTCAATAAATCAAAATTTTGTACAAGGTTAATACTTTCTACGTATCCTTTAATCACATGAACATAAATATATTTGTTCAATATAAATTAAATAACCTAATAAACAAGTATTTCGAAAAACCAGATGATTTATCGAGCATAAAATTATAATTCAATTTATATGCTTTTGATTATAAATTATATCTACAGGCTATATTTAAAATACTAATTCCATTAAATTCTATAACTCTCTACGATTTTTAAATGCAAGATATGTGGACTTTTTTTTTGTTTTCTTTTACCCGAGCTGAAATTATTTACTTTGCCTTCGGCTCGTTTTTCACGTGGCTTCGTGGAAAAACAAGTTTTAAATACAGCAAGGGCCCAAACAATGATGTTTGAACATCTGTTCGGGCTTGCAAGGCCAGGTCCATAAATATGCCACCCTCCAGAGCGTCATTTAAAATTACCTGCAAGCAGTAGTAAAATTACGGATTTTATCCTGAATGTACGTTTCGCGAAATGTATGTTTCGGACAGGAAACTGTAAACCGATTCAAATAATTGTTATCGGATGTTGATTAATTGGTCGCAGCCGGTTATTATTTCGACATGCTAAATTATTGCGTATTTCCTCTTTTCTTTTTAATAAATTTGTTGATACTTTTTAATTATAATGTAATAGCATGATTTTCTTAATATAATTTATTAAGTAATGAATTACAATTAAGCATTAAGAATTATGTGTTATAATAATTGTTGTTGTTTCAGCCTCAACGAATTTTGGATACGCAGCTTTCGGCAGGACTTGTGGTTGGATAATGTTGATGGGATGAGTAGAGAGTTATTGCAAGAAGGTGATAAATATCAATTGAAAATGGATGAGATAGCGGTGATCAAGAGCCGAGCGGAGAAGCACCGGCAGTATTATAGAAATCTTTGCGGCGGTGCGGTAAATTCTCCGGAGATGGCGCCACCGGTGATGGCAGAGGGAAAGGTGAAGTTTGAAAATCTTCAGCCCTTAGAGAATAAAGTGAGACAACGTCGCACAGGGGTATACGAGTTGAGCTCTTCGGGGTCCGCGTGCGATTGTTCCATGTTCAAGAGCGTTAAGCAGTTACGTGAGAAATATCAGGAGATGCTAGAGGAAACCAGCAAGCAGTTGGAAACGAAAACAGGGGATCAGTTGACGAGATCGAACAGCATGGAGGGTTTTTTGGTTCCTCCGACCAGTGGCTATTGTTCCTCAGGCACCAGCGATGATGAACGTGATAGAACTTGGCGGCACAACCAAGTGCAGAGATGCGGAAGCTCCGACTCTGCCGTTGGGCAAAGCGATGACGAGACGCAGACAAATAACCAGTGGTACGAACAGAAAGAAGTATACAATTATCCGGAGAGCCCTTACAGCCCTCGAGGATCCGTCGACCATACAAACGTTCCTTCGAAAACGATAATCGAGGCACAGTGCGTGCCCTATCCGGTGGACAGGAAGCTAAGTGATTGTATTAGTGATAGCGGCGACGGAGATAACAGCCGCAGACAAAGCTGTTACACTGACGATGGTGAGGAACAACCGTGCTATCGTTATTGGAGAACACCAAGTGTTGTAGTCAGTGATTATTCAGATGACATTATGGGATTGACGTTGGAAGACATCGAGTATTTCCGAAACCGGAGGAAGGATTGTTCTTCGCCGGACTCCAGTTTACATAGTTCCTGCAGCAATTTGAACTATTGCGGCTCAACAATTAGCTGCTTGGACACCGATTACACAAGGCATCCGTATCGTAAGCAGTCTAATTGTTCCACGTGCTCCACACTCAGCGGCGATGAAGACACGGACATCATCCAAGCTTCTAACAAAAAGGTAACACATTTCACACTTTTAACTCAAGTTTATATCTGACAATGGCAAACAACACCATTTGCAGATAAACTGTTAGCTAACACTTATTTGTTATTTCATCTTCCAACATATAATTATAAAACAATTACGTTTTTTTATCAATTTTTCTATGAATGAAAAGATTTCAGTTACTTTTAATATCTTAAATTAACATACTTCATTTATTATAAAGTATAGAAATTTGATGCTGATCCGTTGCATTATTTATTTAATTATTCTTTGTTAATGATTGTAAGTAGAAAACTGTTGTCTTCTTGGGATTTAGATTCTATTGTCCCGCGAAACAGGTTTAGTGACGCACTTTACTAGACTACCGCAATTTTTTTCGTAAACTTATCCTTTTCTCTTTTATTATTTTGTTGCTCTTGCTCAATCGTACTGTTGCTCAAAGCACGAACTTGTTTGGCATCTTGCA
>NW_017099946.1:26358-83432 GCF_001412225.1 Nicrophorus vespilloides | reverse complement strand
ATTAATTGATCCAATTAATAATTAAAATGATTGCGAGCGAAGCTCCAATTTGCATGAGTTATTCAGCCTTCAAGTCCCAAAAAAAAACGCGACCTTAACGTGTTCCCAGTACGCAGATGGGTAATACTTTAATTTGCCGTGAAATTATGCCCGATTCTCGGAAGTCAGTGCTCATCATATTTTCTCTCACGCTCACCATTAAAACATACCTGTCATTAATTAAAATCGGATTATTGTAACCGAATTTTATACCACGAGACACTTCAATTCGCTTACTTTTTTTTATTTTGTAAATATTAATTGATATTTAAGGCGACAGTTGATGTTTATTGAATAATATTTACTTCTTTTCATTTATCATATCTTATTCTGATAAGTATTAATTACGGTTTAAGTAGAAAGTGTTATGGTATAGAAGTACTCAATATTATTAAAAGGTCAGGATTCTTTTAACTATATAGCATTATTTTTTTTCAAAAATTTTCTTTCAAAAGTTCAATTAAAAGAGCGTTTCAAATCGATGAATTTTAACAAAATAATTGCACGTTGTGACATAGGCAACCCACTCTATACATCAGTAAGATTAAAGTCTACATCTAATAGTAAACGAAATATGCTTTTCAGTTGTTACATATTTACACTAAACAATAACAAAAATTATGAAACGAAAAATATAAATTGTTATTGGCCTATTTTGTTACATTATTTATGAAAAAATAAAACACGAAATAAATTTGATTCAATATTTCAATTAATTCATTTGCATAAAATATACATAAAGTATTCTGACTATAAAATTATATTTTCGGACACATATTAATCATAATTTGAATAAGCACGAGTATCGTTTATTATATTCTATTTATATTATATAATTAATTGGCGAATATTGTTGTTCACTGACATGAAATATATTACCAGAGTTCTCAATGAATTATAAATAAGTTTAGCATTTTGATTATCTTTTACAGTTTAACTAAATTAAATTTTATAATTATAAAACTCGTGTATTCTATTTATTATTACATTTATGAGTAATTTTGCAAACACATTAACTAAATTTCCTTTATTTATATTATTGGAACTAATTTTATTGTTGTATTTTATTCGTAATAAACTTGATTCTGACGTTATCGTGCAATGAACATAAAAATGAAATGCGTTTGCAGCATTAGCTTCAGTTTAATATTAGTAATAAACAATTATTTATTGTGTACTAACACTTTAGTGCCGTGACGTCCGTTTAATTGTTATTTGTATGAAGAAATTATGTTCAATTATAAATTTAAAACATAATTTCTCATACTTTTGAGGATGTGGTGTATTCCAATATCATTTATATTCAATTATAAATTTTGAATGCAATTTCCGAAAGTTTTGAAGACTGAGTAGTAATACATTACCAATGCTATAATAAATAACGCAACACAAATTGGAGAAGAATGAAATGCCATTGTCGTCCCTTGTTCCGTTCTTTTCATTCTTTCTGTTTGTTGCGCTCCGGCTACGTCAGACGATACATTGTTTTGTAATTTTCTTTCGTATTTTTTTCCTTTTCCTTTTAATAAACATAAATTGTCTGGGTCATTCTGCACTGACATGCAACTGACGTCAATCCTTGGATGCCAATGGCTCTCCTCTCGCTTTGTGGACACACTGTGTAGAGTTGGCCGGGTTTTGGGTGCTCTTGAGAATCCTCGGGCGCACTTTTTACAATTAAGCAGTCAACTGAGATTAAAATTTATTATTGGAATATAAATCAAATATTAACTCTTTTTGATGAAGTATTCATATTTACATATTTTCTGTTTTGTATATCATTTTGAATGCAGTTTTCATTGATTGATTGTACGCTTTATATGAATAAAATACTTTAGTTCTTACAAACGTAAACAAATTATATAACTAATTGCGTGCGCGTAATCGCGATATCCTTGTGGCGGGAGAAGAGAATGAATGAAGGATAGAATAGGAAACAAGCCGCGCCAAGAATGAAACTCTCTAGAGATGGTCAGATTAACGGTAGACCTAATAAATAAGAATAAATTGGTTTCAGCATGGAGCAAACGTTTGAAAGTAACGATTGTATACTTTTATAGTTGCTTCGGAGCTTATTATGAAAGACAAATTGTTAAAGTATGCGCTTGACGAGGCAGAGAGATATTCGTGGATATCATAAAGTCGTTGAATTATTGCTACTTGATGATCGGAGATATCAGATAAATACGAATTTGCCTTTTGGATGCTCAAGAACGTTTCATCTTTTCATCCATAGCACTTTCACACACACTTACACCGTTCTTTATGAATGCAATCAATTTTACACGTCCATTGCATTTATTATGGACCCCGTGAGACCATTTCTTGTTTCATCAATAAGAAACTGAGACTGTTTCCTATAGCGATGTTTACTAATTTGAAATAGTGTTGGCATTAAATACTTTCGCAAGTAGCTTCAAAAATTAACTTTTTTATTGCATGGGGAATAATTCAAGGCGATATTTTTTTTTTAAATAATTATAATGCTTAGTTTTTTAATGGGAAACAGTCGCTAGACATCATATAATTTCGAAATTATAATTTCCATGGACAACTTGGTAACATGTAATATAGTCGGACGTCACCGCACCAAAGTTATTATATTTATGAGTTATTATTTCTTTTTATTGAATGAATGCGCAGTACAAATTAATTCTAACTATTGCATTATGCAATTTGCAGAATACGCGCATGCTAACATCAACCAAGTTTATATTATGATATCCTGTTATTCATGAGTTTAGTGGTTGCACGTAATTACGTAAAAATGTATTCTTCATTTCTATGATTTTTTTTTTGTTAGAATTTGTATCCATATTTTTCTTATATTCTTGCTGAAACCCTGAATTTTGTTACATACTTCAAAAGTATTTACCAATACAAGACTAATGTTAAGTTAACCACTTTAGTATTTGCTGGAATGTGTTTATATCCAAGTGGCGTCGGTCTTCAGTTCACAATTTACAAATTGAACTAATATTTTTCTATTTATGTTTGAGTTTGCCTATTTATACAATAGACTGTATTTTCTGAATTATCTTAGATTGTAAATTAAATAAATTTGTCGATATTTATTTTTTCTAATCACTAAGAAGTAAAGTTTTAGGTTCGTTGATCCACCGAACTTAATACAAAAATATTTGTTTATTTTTGATATTTTCTAATATTTACTTTAGATTAATGTACATAATATAAAATAAATGGTTAATCATAATTCAGCTGTTAAAGCTTGTTAAACTTATTTTTAAAATTCTTGTTATTCTCCGTGCGTAATTCATACTTGCCTCATCACGAATCGCTTCTGTAAGTTAAACGATTCACAACTATTGATTAATTTGATGTTTCGAAAAAAAATACGTAGCTTACGTTATTTGCTCCGATAAACATCTTGCAAATGAATGAGACGCATTAATAATTAATGAACGCGTGAAACAACTATTTCCACTATTTTAAGTATATATAAATTAAAACAAAATCAATTAAGTTCCTGCAACATTTATTTATAGCCGTTTCTCAATACGTTTAAATTGTTTCCGAATTTATTAATATTAATGAAGCTCGCGCCCGGGGCACTACATTCAAATTAAAAGATATATTTATAAAATACCGATTAATGATCTTTTTTTTTAAATTTTTTGTTTCGTTTCAGTTTTAAATTTCTAATCATGCAGAATCGCTACAGATACATCAATCACGATTCGATTACAGCCTTAAGCTTTGCCCAGTTCAATAATGACATATCACATACTCCATGGACAATCAGGCTTAAGCAACAACACGGCTTAATTTTATTCTGAATCTATAATGCGACCACCCATTACCGTGCTGCAATAACAACAATATAAATAAACACATTATGACGTATCTATTTATTCTTTTTAATATTCGCACTTACAAATTCAATACATAAATATTTTATGTTTCGTTGTAACGATGAATCGCACTTTAGCTGCTTGTTTTTTTCGTTTTTTTTTTCTCGAATGGTAATAATGTCATAAAGCTATTCTATACGGTAATAAAAGTTTGACGTATTGCAAATTGTTTGCTTCTTCATCTTTTTTGCATAAAACATCGGCTGCTGTAGATGAAGATCAGGAGGATGTAGCAAGTAGAAGGTGGTGGAAGTGCAGGAATGCGTTTCTTGCAATGCCTTATTTGGCATGTTTATGCTATTATTATTATTGCCCACACGCGTTGTAAATCATTGCTAATATCTTTCTCTCTCCCTGTCCTGCAATTATGCAACGTTAATAATAGTGGAAAATGCTTGAACCGCATACCCTTTTCCAATTTATGTACTCATATTTATGAATTCCTCCTTTTTTTTAATAATCTGCTGCTGTTGTATTCATTTACAACGTAATAATCTTAATTGTTATCTCTTTACTTCATTCTACACAGTTGTAAAAACATATTTGAAATTTAGTGATTCAAGCCTTTTTTAATATCATTCATTTTTTTAAATTGCAATTAATGCTGTTATTATATTTGATATTTGCATATAAATATGATTACAATTAGAATGTTCTAATTAGAAGACTAACAAAAACTGGTTACGTCACGAAACGCGTTTAGTGATATTTGCCCCATGGGATTGAGTACACTTGTGAAAAACAAAAAATAAGTACAGGTAATGATTTAATTATTGCTCTCTTTCGACTTATCTTAACCTCACCTAAGACTTTTTGTAATTATTATAATAATGGTCGCACTCTCATAAACTTTAATTTAAATATTGTTGTTTTGTATGTAATTTATATTCAATTACAAACGACTAGGGAATTTACTTTTAATTTCGTGAAACAAATATATTCTGAAGAACGTTTGAATTGCATGCAATTAAAGTATCCATTATGAAATTGAGCTAGTGATAACTATTATTAGGTTTCATACGTGTAATTGTGATCTTATTTATGCGAGAACAACGTTTATGCAAAAAAATAACAAACGCAAAGCCAATTAAAATTTGTTTTAAACTAGTTTCTAGTTAACTTATATTTCGAACCGCGCAATCGATGTTTATGGAAAGACAATTTGGCACACCTTTGGCTAAAATAACTCGTGGCGTATTAGTCTACTAA
The DNA here is from genome assembly GCF_001412225.1 of Nicrophorus vespilloides. Classification (NCBI taxonomy): domain Eukaryota; kingdom Metazoa; phylum Arthropoda; class Insecta; order Coleoptera; family Silphidae; genus Nicrophorus; species Nicrophorus vespilloides. The sequence continues at coordinate 78,312 of NW_017099946.1, read as the reverse complement.
ATCCAAGAGGTTTTAAGTTTCCTGCACTTGGATTATGTTTCAAATGATTAAATACCTTTTTTTTTATAAAAGTTGTCAGATTCGAACTTTTTACCTTTCGATCAGATTCAAATTTTATGATTTAGTAAGCATTTAAAAAAAATATAATTATAAAGAAAATCAATAAGTTGTTATATCAAAATAAACCAATCAAAATGGATAACAAACAAGTTCATAAAAATTTCAATAATTTATTACCTTTTTTAATAGTGGAGTAAATAAAATTTCAGTAGCCGTTTCGAATTTTTTCTTATCAATAAATATATCTGCTAGTGGAAACATAAGAGTTTTATTAAGAGAGTAGCTTTAATTAAGGTTAATCTGTTAATTATTTTTCGCTTATTTCTTACTTGATTGCGCATATTTGTGGTTTTTTTACCGTAAATTAAATAAAATGCATTTTTTTTATAATTTATTGCGTATTGTATATGTAAATTGTGATATTAGTATTAAATACAGAGATTTTCAATGTAGATATGTTTAAAGTAAATGCGGAATACATAAAATTCGAAAATTAGTGAAAATGTAAAAAAAAAACGAAGTAAATTATAAGTGAAATCACTCTAAGAGAATCAAGTTTGCTTATGTGAAAATAAAAGAATGCTTCTAATAATTCCGAAGTGCGAAAGGTTTCCAAGAAGTTTATGTCCCGTCAGTGAATATTTATTACACTCCTCCTATTTCTCAGCATGGTTTCGGCCCTAAAATAGCGGGTATCTTCTCAAGGAGGTTCTTTAGATGCTGTATCTTCAGCGTATTAATATTTAAAGCGTATACAACTCGTGGAAATAACCCTAAAGAGGAGGAGCGACTCGCGAAAGATAAATAAACTGCGAAATTGTTGCTGGAATCTAGTTCATTTATTTCTGCCGTAAACATAATAAATTATCAGCAAAAGAAAAAAAGAATTAGTTGATTTAATATTCCTGAAACTATGGCACAACCTTCGACAAAACCATGTCAACAACGGTTGTAACAATAACACATTGTGGTTACACTATGGGCGTACAACACATCCCGTTTTGAACAAATAAATTTAGTTGCATTACATGGTTATTTCTCATTTATTGTTCACTTCAGATTTGTTGAATTGATTGGGTAACTAAGTTTTACGAGATTTGTCTTAATAAAATGATTTAAATTAAGAGTGAAGTCTGGAATGCAGTAAATCCCAATTAAAATATTCGAACGCTGTCGTCGCCCGATGCTCTTCCTCGTTATTTTCGTTGGTGTGAGTATTCGTAGTTTTTGGTTGATGCCGGGAAGAAGTATTGAATGATAGTAGGGCGCAAAGCCTTATATAAAACGCAAACTACTGCTTTATACGTGGGAAGTTCAGTATTCAGCGAGACGCGAATCAAGCGAGTTGGGAATTAATCGCGTGAATACAGGCAACGGAAAGAAACGGATTTATTTGAAAAGTGATTGGATTTATTGCTCTTTTTTTCAATTCGGACGACGACTGTTAATCAGTGTGTACAAAATAAGAATAAACACAGAAGGATTTACGAGTGCATTAACGTCGATACGCATACATTTCGAAGGATCGAAAAAGAAGTTAACTAATGAGTAGTGTTCAGGAACATGAGTTTCTTTCTACACTAGAGTCGTGTTTTATTAAAACTGGTAGTGCTGTTAGAATACCATTGCAAGGTAAATTAAGCATGATCCGGGCTTTACTATCGCCATTATCAGCTAATGGACATCGCATTTTTCTCATTGTGTGGCAGTTTCAAACAAATAACGCATTGTGTTCGTTCGTTCTCTCCTGAGTAAAAGAAACCGGATTAACAACGTGCGTGTTTACTAATTAACGAATCAATAAACTTCATCTTATTCATCTGCAGCAATATCTTATAAGAAATTTAAAAGAAACTTTGATTTCGAGAGATCAGACGTAAAAATGAGTGGAATAAATTTTTTAATTTATGGCGAAACACACAGACTTAACAAACTCTGTTATATATCTATATGTTTTTTGATCCTGGCCATGAATTATTTATGGAACATCACCTGCATCAAAGTACTTCGTCCTTTAAAAAACACATTCATGCGCTTATTATATATTCAATATTTATCATTTTACACGCACGTAGTTAATACTGGAGTATTTATAAAAAAGAAAATATCTTTATACGATATGTGTTTATGTTATTCATAGAAATTCTTTGCAAATTTTATCATATATGCAAATCAAAAAAAAGTCCATATATTAATGGAGCAAAGTCTTCTTGATTACAAAATTATCACACTTATTTATTTATTTATTTTATTCACTTAGAATTTGCAACAGTTCATATTTAAGTATATTAATTACATACATAGATTGATGATATTTAAAAAAAAGTAATTATTTTTATTTTGAATGCATTCCACTTTAAAAGTATGACACAATATTTAAAGTACAGTAAAAACTGTGGTTATTAGAACTAATAAAAAAAACAATTATTTAAAATAGTTGTAATAGGTATAAATTATATTTACAGTAATAAGTAAAGTGGTTATATCCGTTATTTACATGTCATAACAAATTTATAATTATTATTATTATGTTTCACTTCTAATCTCGTTGAGAAAAATTAATGTTATATAAGCAAGTTCTTCAATATAATATTTAACGCGATTCAATATTTTCGTTGCTAATCTTGTTTTGCATTTAATAAATAAAGTTCCTTAAGTTCGCAGAATCAGAACCAAGCCCACTTATTCTCTCTATATCTCTGCAACGTTATTGTATTACGTTACTGTAGACATACTTCACTTTGATTATAAATAAATCACTGAAAAGTCAATATTTACAAGCGATGGAAAATGAATGTAATCTGTTTTAACCGCTCCCAAAATCATTTATTTTTTGTAAACATTATTAAAGTGAAATTACAAAATAATTGTTATTTCGGTGGTAAAAGTATGGAGTATGAAGATGTTCATTCAATTCGTATCTTTCGTAATATTAGACAAAGTTTTTTTTTTAATTCCTTTACTGTTGCAATGTCATTAATGGTAAGATGATACTTAACTTATCTAAGCACAAATAAGAATATATTTTCGTATCGAACAGAATAATTGTCTTGTTTTATCTATAGTTAATTGGTGAATATATAATGATTAAAAAGAGATTAAAATTGGATATTTTTTTGGTAAAATTCTGGCTTAGCATAATTTATCATGATCGAAATGTTAATTTCCTTTCTACGTATTCTACTGGATTGGATTGTTAAATATATAATCGGTTTCAATACGTGGGAGTTTTAATCTAATTGCTGACGTAATTTAAAGTATTATATCAGAAAGACCGCCATAGATAAACGACTAATTAGTAATAATGTAATCGTTATAAATGTTATAATATATAGTTTTATATAGTTATGGGAACGTCATTCATAGCAATGATCATTGAAATTACACACTTACGAATGATAGTCTTTTTTGCTCTTGCGAATTCACACAAATAAACTCGACTTTTCAGTGTCGTCTCGTGTGTTTATTTACACAGCAGAAACATGTGCTCTTATCTAGCGGTATGACGCAAATTGAATGGAGATCTCCGCAACAACAGACTGACAAGAAAATGAAGCTCCGCTTTGAAAGATTAATGGGTTTATATCAACGTCCATAAATGCAACCAAAAGACGAAGAGAGAAAAGTTGGCGTGTTCTGATCGGGAAAATGTAAATGGAAAAATGTAAAAAAAAAAGGTAGCGCAACAAATCTGATGTCATTTCCCGTACCGCAGAATTGAAGGTTGGCTAAATTGTAATTACAATTGGCTTGAGGTCATGACAACACAGCACAGCAATTTTCACGAAACAACGAAAACGTTCCTCCCTACCACAGTAGAAAAAAAAGTACACCTTAGCTGTGTAACTATATTACCTTCAATAAGCTACTCCTGCTGTTTCGTGTCTACTATACATCGCATACAATTAACATTAATTAGGATTAATTAGCGAACTCAAATTTGTAGTTTCTTATCGTATCTACAAAGTAACATTTTTTTTATGTTCGTCTTTGTATTTAGGCACTTCTGAAACCTGTCCAATAATAATGACAACGCACTGTGTCGTACACTACAAATCAATTAGATATTCTCGGAAAATGTGACGGTTCCATTTGGGCTTCGGTTTGCTTGGAAGTCGAACGATTCTAAGCGTGCGCTTCGAAAGCCATAACCATTATATCGAATTAAATTTTCGCTTGTGTAATTATAAATGTTTGCGCGCTTCGCGATTTCGATTTATTCTCTGCATCGATTCGCGTTTCTGAAATGCTCCTCGGCTACATTCCAAATACGCTGAAAACCCATACTCACTGATATCCATTAGAATGCTGCTGGTAGATGGATGGAGCAAGGGAAGAAATTTACAAAAAAAAAACGAAGAGTTTACTTTAATAGTCAAGATGCTATAAAAATCCGTTCTGTAAACTACGCGTAAATGATTATAGCTTTTTTCATCTTCGAGATCAAGTGTTACTTTATTCATCACGAATATTTGTTTATACTATAAGTTGCCAATTTTTTTTTTGCGAGATTTTGCTTATGCCGATCGAATATCAAATATTTCAAGTATAAACGATAGATTTAATATAGCAATTAAAGTCAATTGGAATGAAATAAGCAACAAATCAAAAATATTGTAATTAAATTTTAATTTAATCGTTTAAAAAGCCAGCTTTTTCATAATGTTATTCAAAACTTATTTTAATAGCACTACGTAAGTGAATCATAAACTATAATTATTATTTAGTTATTAAGTAATTGAAGTTAACATAAACGGATGAATTATTCCATAGTCTATGATATGATGAAGATTTTATGAAGTGAACTTCAAAGAACCTTTGCTATTACACCTTATTTAAAAAATCTAATTTACATTAGTTGTATCATAAGTAGCTAATAGATATTCTTGTTATTGTTATAATGAATACTTTAAAATCATGTTTTTTAATTTTAAAAAATTGAAAGATAATGGTATATTTTAACTATAGTAATATAATTAAACGAAAGCATGTGGCAATGCTTAAAAGGTTTTCGTCACCTTCGTCATAATAAGTTAATTTAAAATCGTTAAAGTACAATTTGTTGTAATCCGACCGTTCGAAAATGGGACATGATTGAGTATCTCTTTCCAAAGTAATTGACCAGAGAATCGAATAAAAAGATTTGTATGTAAATTTTTCTATGCCAACTATTAATTATATCGGAGAAGGTAAATAAAGAGAGATGGTATTACAAAAAAAAAAAGATGAATGGTCAATCAATCTAGAGATCTATTAATCATGCCGCGTAGTATTAATCGTACGTTCGTTCTTTTTAATGTATTAATATTTTATGGTGTTTTAATAGCTGTAAACATCGATATCACTTGAATCGATTTCTTTTTGTTTTGCATATAGACTAATGAATTTTGAATTGGATTTGCGTACGATTTGTTGTATCTATAGTGGATCATTTCAATATCGACGAAAGGATGTTTCTGTATTTATTTATTTGCGTTAAAACTCGTAGATGCAACAGATGGTCGAACGATATATTAACTCACTTATGTAGTTATGCTTTTAGCATTCTGCCAGGACTCTCTTAGGCTTGGCTTCTCTGAAGCGCTTCGATAAATTACTACGAAAATGCAATAAATAAAAACGCAATTGTAAATTAGCCACTAATCTAGCATCTACGGACTGCGACGGAGATAAGTCAGCTTAACTTATAGTCTCTATCCGATTCTAATTATCCTTTACTGAAAACAGTGGGTGAATTAATTTAATTTATAACAGCCTTTCTCACTCTGCGCGTGGTCTTTTAATTGCGCTGCATTTCTATACACCATAAAGGATTTAATTTGAAATTTGTAATTGAATGCTTTCATCTTGTCGTTTCAACATGATATTATTACCAGAAATTTAATTTTGGTAATTATATAGTAAGTCCAACCTAAATCTTTCATTTGCGACTTTAATGAAAATATATTAGTAGATTACAGCTTTCCAGATCTTATTATTATACATTTACATTCAGATAATAGCTATATTTATAACAGTTAATTTATTTAGTAAATTTACTTAACTTTTTTCTAATTCAATATTTGAACGGCAAGATTATTAAAGTTTAGATTATCTTTATTAATATAGTTCAAATAAATCATATTATACATCAAGTATTCAATTACAATTCGATGAAATTGAATTTGAATCAATTGAAAGTTTAATAGTATTTAATGGCCATTATTGATTTCCTTATTTAATCCGCGATAAATTGATTTAATTGGTTACAAAAGCATTTTACTCTTTAAACCGTTCATTTATTAGGGATTCTTCTGGGGCCGAACAAAATTTAGATAGGCAATTAAATGTTAATTGAAAGGTTCTGTGATGTAAACGTATTCGTTTTCGGCATTAATTAAATTACAATCCGTGCAATAAAGATTTCAGGGCCGCTGCAAACATGCGGCTCGAATTAAGGTTGAAAAGCTCAGTAAGAATGCTTACATAAACGCGTCGGTTGAATTGAATTGTTAGTAGAAGAGGTATTATCATGACCATTTCCAGATTTCCTCGTCGTGCTCGCAAGCAATTAAACGCTCGCGATTGCATCACACAGCCTCACCATTATGTAACTTGTGCCTATATGAATTACATTAAATAAATTTGAATGAGGAAATATACGTTATGAATGTTGTTATATGGCGGTGAGCGATATAGCCAGTTGTAAACAAACCTCGGAATTCGAACGAAAGTTGTTCTCCAAAAACCCATAAGTCAAAGGAACGCTTTCAGAGAGAGAGATATTTCACTATGACTTTTTCGTTTAGATAATAGCATCCATAAATCTTGTTACATGCATATTAAGTGCTCTTGCGAATATTGAAATCACTTGGTAATAGCTACATTCAATACTTTCCAACATACTAGTTTACTCGATCTGTTTTGAAATACTGTGCACGTACAGTGAGAAAAATGCGATAATATATTTAATAAATCATCTAACATCATTCGTATCTGTTCACGAAGAAGATATGTAATAGTAAAGAAATATATCTTGAAGGAATTAGATTGATTCACGTTCAGTTCTAAATTAGTATGTTAATTTAGCTGTGGTCTAATCGTTTTAATTGGTTCGGCATCTACAAAAAGGAAATTTAAAGAACAGTAGGAGATTCGAGTCACACTGCATGTTAATTTATGCTGATATTAATAAGACTAACAATGACGAGTCGTGTGCGTTCATCCACGCCGCCACCGGGAGGTTCTCTCTCAATTCCGAATCCTTCCACAAGGCCGAAGACCCTGATGGAAACGTTACTAGTTGCTAAAATGGAACAGGTCGCTCTCGGTGGACACCCTGGAAGACCGCTTGTCCGTACCGACAGTGTGGACAGCACTGGATCTCTGGGTTCCGTTACTTCTACCAGCAGCGATGTGTGCCGTTGCGACGACTGCCTTTTGGGAATCGCAGATCTCTATGCACAGACCGTGGAGGAAACAAGACAAAAGAAAAAGGTACCATTCCCCCTTATACTAATTATTTATCGAAAATGACTTAATTGAAATTAAATTTTTATACGCTTTTCTTCGAATAAAATAAATGGAAAATATGTTTTCTTTACATCCCTTTATATTAAACACGATTAGGTAGACAAATAAATTTAGATGGTTTAAGAAAAGTGGAAGTAATAATTGAAGAGTATTTCAAATACAGTTTATATTATTCGCACAAAATAATAATAATAATGTGTGCGTATGTAGATTTGCTGCTTTTTACGCGTGTTTTTAAAGTTGCCTATATAATTGAATAAGTTTAATTAAACTTATTGCACGGCATGGAATTCCTGTCGTTTTTCGCGCTGTTAATTACTTCGAACACGATTGATTAATTTAATATGTTCTCTGGCGAAATAATATTTAATGATTCGACTTCTAAATTAGTTCAATTAATTAAATCTGGCGTACCAATTAAAATCGACATTTTAATTTATTACATTTCGGTGAAACGAATATTTTATTTAAATTGTGAAACTCTCGTAATCTCTTTATCTGGATAAAGATGTGTCATCGTTATTAATAAACAATAATGTTGTTAATCAATTAGAGGAAGTCTTATGATACTTACTTGTGATGTTCAGATTTTAGAAAAAGAACAAGATGGATTTTTGTTATTTTTTTACAGTTTAGTGGAATTTATTTAAATTTTCAATATATGGGAAAAACGTAACAACAATAAAAGCAATGCAAAAATAATAATTTTCTTTAGTGGTGTCCACTGGAGAATCCCCATTTCTTGTGTTCATCGTGACCGCCCTTCTTGCCGTACTTCTCGCCATGCCCGTAGTGATCCTCGTGACCACCGGCTTTCTTGTGGCCGGCATCTTCGTGGTGATGAGATCCCTTTTCGTGGTGTCCTTTCTTGCCGTAGTGATCTTCGTGGTGTCCGCCCTTATGGTGTCCTCCCTTCTTGTGACCGCCCTTCTTGTGTCCATCTTCGTGGTGGAATCCTCCGTGTTTCTCGTGGTGTCCCTCGTCATGATCCTCGTCGTAGAAGTGCTTTTCCTTCTTGAATTCGTCGAGCTTGTGAACGTCGTGTCCTCCCTTGGTGCTGTGACCCTTCTTGAAGCCTCCCTTCTCAGCATACTTGTGTCCTTTCTCGCCCTTTTCGCCTTTATGGTGCTCGGCGTAATAACCATCGTCGTGGTGGTGCTTCTTCTTGTGTCCGCCGTGCTCTTCGTGGTGGCCTTTCTTACCCTCCTTGTCGTGATGACCTTTCTCTCCTTTTTCGTAGGTATGGTGACCTTTGTATCCCTTATCGCCTTTCTCGCCGTGGCTACCGTGGTGATCCGCATGGTGCTCCTTACCTCCGCCTTTCTTCCACTCATGCCCGGACGCAGCTGGCTCTAAGTCTTGCACTTCTTCGTATTCATTTCTGCTAATCTCTCTGGCGTAAACCACACAAAGGGTGGCAGCTAGGAGACCTAGCGCTAAATATCCTTTGTTATACATCATGCGATGTTGTACACTAGAAGATCTTAAACTGAACTGATGACTTCCACCTCGATCTACCGCCTATTTATATGATTTTTAGTCAATATTTTTTGTCAAGTGAAAATATTTTAATCCTCAATTGAACTGTAACAAGTCTATTAACAAATTTACCATTCTCTCTTGCAAACTTGCATCTTGCGGTTCCAGCTTTCTCTAATAGTTTTTGCCCGTGATGTAACTGTTGGTATAATGTGCCATATTCCATCAATCGGAACCTTATTGTCTCGCTGTGTAACAATCAATTTACAAATCTTACCAAACGTAACGAATTTTCACAAAAATCGTATTTAGTCAATAAAAAGACAAACACATTAGTTTTAACTAAACTTGAATATAACGTCACGCATACACTAGGAAATTTATTGTAATTTAAGTTATTGCGTAGGTTTTGTAATCAAGTGAAAAGAAAGGAAATATTTGAATTAAGCAATTTAAAAATACTTAATTACTGATATCGTTTTAGTAAGAAGTCTATAATTTATTTCCAGAAACACACACACTGACTAATTATTTATCATTAATTAATTCTCTCTAAATTATGCCTAAAATGTGAATCGTAGGAATGTCATTTAATTTATTGTTAGTTGCCGACAAAAGAAAAAAAAGGAAACCAAATTCAGTGTGGTTTTAATTTATCATATACCTAGAACAAACGTCGTCATTTGTGTGCTTCTCCTGCGTTCGTAGTAATTCGATTTGAAGAATGTATTGCGTGTAAGGACCGGAAATCGTATACAATATTATCGAAAACGCATTAAATTTTATTACTAAACTTTCTTCTTTCTTAACATTTTTACTTTAACAAAATACTATTGTTTAGAAATAATAAATAATTAGTATAATTGTTGTATTTTTTTCACAATCAGTTAAACCAATTAATTATCAGATAAATGGAATTGATCGATTTTAAAAGAATTGTACATTCATTACATGTTTTCGCAAAAGAAAAAGTTATTTACTTAAAACCTAATGTTTCAACGTCACTGAAGTGATTCATACAAATCCAAATCACAATTAAGTCGTACATTGTGTTGTCACTGTTATTTTCGTTATTCAGCGTCGTAGGATATGTAAAAATGAATTTATACATCATCTTCTCGCAGAAGACTTTAAATGTTTTACAATTAGATACAAGTGATGAATTTCAAATGTTGTTGTTACATTCTAGCGAATTAAATATTACATTAATTATTTTAAATTGAATTTCCATAAATTAAATTTTAATCTAGAATATAACAACTAATAATTTACTTTTTGTGTGAATGAAATATATTAACTTCTACTTAGTAAATAATCATTCAGGTGACAGGCTTAATGTAATTTACCGTTCGGATATGGGATTAATGAAAATCATTTAATTAAAAGGCTATAATATTTATTGCCATTTAATAAATACGTATAATTTCTATACCATTGAGAGAGAGTAAAATGAAGGCTAAAAAAAAACGAAACTCTTCGAAACATACACATGAAATTCTTGTTTTGAGGTTACTGTGGCAATGACCGAACGACCCGAATATATTCATACCCATCAGTGGCGGAACGATTGATTAGTAAAAAGCAAAAAAAAAATACAAGATAATTTGGTAATTATAACACTCTTAAGATTGAGTATTGAAAATTTGTTTTTTTCGAAAATTTTCAATGAAAAACTTTTAAAATATATGTTTAAATTAATTTGTATTTATTGATGGAGGAGTTAACAGCATGAGTTGGAAAGTAGTCATTTAATCTCTATTTACGAACCAGTAGTTTGCCACCTTTTTTTTACCAGTTTTTTCATCTTTATTGGTGAAATGAAGCGTGATGCTTATATATCCAACGGCTCTATAAACTCATTACTTTTTATGTTGGAAAGCTCCAAACGATCAAAGAGTTTCATCCATTTTTTTATTAACGATTTTTTTTTTCGTAACAACTAATTTAAATTTTATTTTATTTGATCTCAACATGTATAATATTAATATTAGAACTTTCGTTTTTCAATATTTAATACAGAAATAGTTTTAACATATTTCTGTAATTATAGATAAAGTAAAATGTTTTCAAATTATTTTTAATTGTAATTCATTAACTTCAAACCTTTGCAAAGACATGAACTGCAAAAAAATGTGAAGTGAAGTTTCTGAAATATTTCCTTCACATTTTTATTTTATAAATCAATAATTGCCAACGAAGATGCTCAAAATTTTCATCAAAGTATTTTTATGCTTTGTTCTTTATTGAAATTATATTAGTTTTAGTCAGTATATTAATTATATAATTCATCTCAATCTCAACTGCACAAAATGTTATGATTCGTTTCTTGGTCGCTAATTACATGAGAGAGTATGCGAATAAAAAATTAATAAAGAATTCGACTATGTAATTATATTAAACGCAGTTGTAACTTGCTCTTATCAATATTGAATCAACACTATTGGATAAATATTTAAATTTTACGGCCACCGGTGTTTTTCATAGACGCGACAACAATTTCATGTTATGTCTATTCTCACGAATTGCAATCGTTTGATTACCACACACAGAGTATAATGCTAATCTTTGGTACAAGGAAAGTCCATTATCTCTCTGAACCCGATTCAATTAGTACCAGTTCTAATGTCAGATTTAATTATGGACAATTTTGTGTCAATTGCGGTTGGGGTTTTTTCTCAATCATTGTAAATATATAATTATTATTTTATTAATTATAAAGTCAAGGAAATATTTTACATAGAATTAAAAATATATTGATTTTATTGGACAGCAAAATAATGATCACAAGCTTTAACAATATCATTTTTAAATGCAGATTTGGCTCTTACATCTATAATATTACCTAATTCCTGTTCTAGGATTCACTTTAGTGCAAGCGCTGTAAAATGTTTAATTTGAAAAGTAAACTTGAAATATTTTGTTCATATTTATATTAAGAAAGAAAAGCCCCTAAATAGTTCCAATTACGTTAATTGTAATAATTATTTTAAGTACGCAAGTAATTAAAAGAAACTGCTGATTATAACTATTATTAGAACAATATTATTGTTGTAAAAGTACGCAATCCGCTATAAAAATAGATGTTATAAATAAATCATCATTTTTTCCTCCTGTTATTTGTTACTGTGATGTACGTAATTCACCCCACCTCAAACTCATATTTGTATTGAAAATAAAACAAAGTGTGAAATGAGTGAAGGTTCCGGTTATTTTCGTTACCATTTATATACCAAACGGTGCACGCTCTTTACAATACGACTACTCTGTCATGAATTGGGTGTAAATTATCTCAATAAAGTTGTATTGATATGTTAATTTAACCAGGAGCAATAAACAATTTCGAATTGCGCACGCCTTTCTTATTATTTATTTCATTTTTCACCTCCTTCTTACCTTTTTTTTCTTTCTTCTACTTTGCATATACGTAAATGGTGTTCATTATGAAGACGCTGCTGATTATAATGCTGACTACTTTGGCGCCGACATATTCTGTTTATTTTATCGACCAGGGTGTTGTTGTCGTCGCAAATGTGATTATCCTTGTTGTTTTTTTTAAATAATTGACGCAACAAAATGTTTTTTCTTTAGAAGAGTTAAAACTTCTTCACAATGCTTCTGGATTCATTTGAATTCGAGCAATTGCCGTTGAAAATAAATCCCTAATAAATATCAACAATTGGTGGTATTGGTAATGAAGTCTTATAGGAAGGTTGAATAGATAAACGTTAAGAAAATATTGAATAATCAAGAGAAGATGGTAAATAAATAGTAGCACGTGCTCGTGTTATACGTCTCGCGAATGTCAAACAATTTACGTTTCCTGGTCCAATATCCGTTCTGTTGTAATACTAAATTCGTTTACCTTTTTTCTTTAATTTATTTTTGTCTAGTTAAAATCTATTGCTAATACCATTACAATTCTAAGCAAGTGTTATTTATACTAATGGTTTTTGTGCAAATTAGGTTTTTTCATGGTAAACAATTTAAAATTCTAACATACACTTTCCAAAGTATTTGCTTCCAAAACAAAGAAGATATCACTCGAAAGTAGGAATTAATTTACGAAATATACGAACATATTTGAATGAAATGAATAGTTATAATTGTTTATCTAATTTTCTCTAAAAAAGTTCAAAGTTCATAGATTTAGATATATAGTATTAGCATTCAAATTATAAATGTATTTTTGTAAATCACGAAAGTCGTTATTAAATTATTAATTATAATGATTTATAGTTTCCTAGACATGAAAATGTCATTATTATGATTAGTATTTTTAGAAGAATTTAATGATGAATATCATCTCAAATTATTTATTTTATTTCAATGACTGAACAACTGGTATATTAATAAGCACAAATATAATATATTTATATTGTAAATTTTCGTTTTTTTTTTTTGAATGATGGATAATAATAGGAAATATAGTAAGATCTTGTTTAGCGATGAACTACAAGAACTTATAATCAACTAAATGACACAACAGTAAAGTTGTTATCAAAATGTACAATTCGGGAATTTTCCTGTTGGCTTTTTATGACGTCCAAAGTTCTAGTAGCGGCAGTTCCGTTATCATATGTGTGTGTCTGTGTGTGGTTTTTTTGTTCTTTCAGTTTTATTTTATGTAAAAACCAGACACGATACAACAACTGCACTTTAAACTGTTCCTGGTATCGTCAAAATGAACTTCCAATGTATTTTGCGTCTTAGCAATCAATCCTTTTAATTTTCTATTTGTGTACTAAAATCCCTATATGCCCGCACTGTTTAAAAACGGACTAATCGAGGACTTTAAAACATAAACAGCTCCAAAATAGATAGAAATAAAACAAAATTCTGTATACTAATTTGTTTATAATATAATGTCAATAATTTCCATCTGCAAATTGTCAGCAAGAGTAATTGTAATTAAGATTAAACAACTTACCTTTATTCCTTGAAACCTGTTTTCTGTAAATAATAATGCTAAGAATAAAATATGTCTTTATTTCAATAAATATAAAACATGAACAATTAGATGGAAACTAAAACATTATACACAATTATTTGTGTGATGAAATATTCAAATTATGATTTTTTTTTAAATAAAAAATAAAGTTGCGTTGAAGGAAAATCCATTCATTCAGACACGCTAGTATAATTAACTATAATATATATTTACATATTATGTTATCTTATTGAGAACAATTTCGTGTAGATAATATTGAAATACAATTGTTATTAGACATTTGGAAAAAGATTGGGAGTTCATCAGATTTGTAAATACTAAATGAATAACGAAGGTAATTATATTTTTAATCTTTAGATTGGTTTGGAAACAGATAATTATATATGCGTACAGTTATTGGAAAGTCAAGTAATTTTATAGGTTTATTTAAATTTTATTATTTTTTTGCTTTCTTTTTGCATTGGGCAAGGTGTAAATAATTAAAAGAAAGTTCTACGATACCATTTTTTTTATGCATAAATTATCTTTTTGAATGTTTCTTTATAAAACATATGTTAATCGCAGTTTAATTGTTTATAACTTGATATTTTATTTAAGTCGAAGCTTTTAATCAAATACTTGTGATAGATTAAAATAGAATTTATAATGCGTATTTATTGATACTATAAATATACATTGGTTATGTAGTAATTTTTGGGTTGGATACAGTTTTATTTACAAATTTCATCTATGTTATTGTATTTGTATTTCAAACGTAAAGCGATAAGGATATACGGAAAATGTGGTTCTGGTTAGTTTGTGAAATAGTTCGCTGGTGATAAGAAAGGTTGAGGTTTCCTTGTTGTCGCATGTGAGGTATATCCGTTGTTTTTTGGGGCCAAGTTTTCTGTTTTATTTCATTGGAAACTCGTTCTTTGTGGGTGAATACGACGCATGTGGTTGTGGTGTGTGTGCAGCACTACGCCACTGGAAACGGTGTTCGTTCGTTCGTTTCGTGTAACCGGCTTTGAAATCCTCAATTCTGAATGAGGATCGTTCCTCCTATCCACGCTTGCGTAGCTGTGACGTTCAACTCGTCATACTTTTAACACTAATAATTTTCATATGGATAAGTCTAATGATCTGGCTGTGTACAGGCGGCGTGTATTGGAACGTACGCCGTGTAGAAGCGCGCGTGGTCGAAAACACCAACATAGAGTGTTGGACTCGTCAAAAGTCCTTTCTGGAAAAGCAGTTGAATTCCAGCAAGTCGAGAGCCATGAACAGGTGCCATGTGCGTTTGAGTATGTTCTGAAGTTTCCGTGTGGAATCAGTTAAGCCGTGTGCACTTCATCAATTGAACTTCTTCCGGCGGTTCCAATTCCATACAATGTGAGTGAATATGACACAAATTGGTGCGGGATTAATTAACCAGTTGATACTGCCGAAGATCACGATGTCGAGATACGACAATCCGGAGTCGGAAAAGTTCCTGCGACCTTTGAAGATGAACCCGGAGGAAACGCAAGAGAACTACATGAACTCGCCCGAGATCACCTGCTCCCCATCACCTTGCATTTACGATGCTTGCGAGAACAACCCCAAATACCTATCCTCATCACCTGGTAACCGAACCCCGTCGCCCGACTGGAGATTTCGCAGGAGGTCTTTAAGTCCTTTCAATCGAAGTGCTTCGCCGAGTCCTCGACGAGGCTCAATAACGCCGTCCGGATACGAACAGTACCAGAAGAGTTTACTCGAAGTGCCCTTTTCTACGGACTATGCTGACGCCTCCAGCGATGACTTAAGCTCCGAATGGGATTCTGACGTTCCAGACGCCACGCTGGTCTCCAAGTCCAAGGTCATTATTATTACCAATGAATAAAGATAAAAACAACCGCCGAAAAATCTCTACGCGCGCTTCGATAAAGAAAAACATATGTGGAGACGAGGAAAAGAAAACCGCACGTCGGCTTTCCATTTCCCTTTATAGGCAAAGTATATATTTAGTCAAACCAGTAATACCTGATACTGGTATGCGATTACTAGCAAACAAAAAAATATATTTATTGCCATAATTATTTCTCGTTGCGTTCTCGTGATGCCCACTTTAATCCCCTTACTTGACTCTTAAACGTTCAATTTATTGTTTCCCTTATGATTTACGCTCAAACATATTAGTATTACATCCTAAAATATATATGGGATTCCATTAAGTCCTTCTCTTGTTACCACTCGTAAAGAAACGTATTAGCGCAGCAATTCCACAAACAAATAACACGAGCTTGTATTTATTTTCAATAATACATTTAATCAACAAAGAAATATCCAGATTTACTGGTTTTGCTTCTCGGTTTGTAGATAAAATATCTCGCAGGAAGTTGATTAAATTGGTTTTAATCAATAAACAATGTAACCTAGTTTACTTACTGTTTAAATACACTATCATAAATACGTGAAATGATTCGAAACTCTGCGATGTCGTTTTACGTGAAAAGGAATGTTATTTGTTTGGTAATTGGCTCGAATTCCGGCGACGGGGCTCTTGCATAATGCGCGTCTGAAGAGGAGCCTTCGTAGAACAATGATAGCGTACGTCACGTGAACGTAAATGATGATGAATGGCATAAAAATGCGATAATGGCAGTTTAAATAGAGACCGCGGTTCGATCTGTTATTCGAAAATGGCAACGCAAGTCCTACACTCGTTCAATGCGGAAAATAACAAATAAAAAAAAAGAGGATATTTGTTCATAATTCATTTACGCAGCATGTAATTACATATCCGTGTATTGCCATTAACTTTATTGATTCAAATACATGTTACATGATACATACTTCAAATGTATATTATTATTATATCAATTGATGTATTGTTGAAATATCATCTTATTGATGCATACATTTCAGAAATGTAATCATCAATTAACAATGATATAATATTCTCTTATAGTTTTTAATATATATTTCTATTAATTTGTTTACATTATTTTTGGTTTATTTATACGAATCTTTGTATATAGATTTTTTGTTCCCTCAAAAACTTTTGACAAATTTATTTTTTGTATGTATAAAATTTGTATATTGTTTCACTTGTAACATTAAAAGAAAACATGCTTGGGATCACTTTAGTTTAGATTGGGTTAGGTCATAACTTTGATCAATAACAAATACATACAAGAATTTTAAAGCAAATCTGATGTAAAAATTAAAAAAAAAAGATTTAATATTTTAAAAAGATTTAACAATTTTATTGCTAAATTCAATAAAAGAATGAATAACATTTATCAGATTCTTTTTAACAGACAGAAATAAATTGTGATGAAACTTGAATGTTAAACCAGTTTGTTGAATTAACAAAGCGAAAACAAATTTAATTACATGCAAATGTTAATAGTACATTTCTGTTAAGTAGAAAAAAAATTTATATGATATAATTGCTTTACGTGAATCATTTTTATTTTATTGTAATCATTTTTATCGTATGACACATTTTATAAATTGTTTGAAATTTATATAAATATTTGAATGAGAATTTCCTGTAAAGAAAAAAAGAGCTGACACATAAGCAAAGGAGTAATAATAAGTAAATAAGTTTTCAGTGTGGATATTTTTGTTTACTTTCATTTCGATTTGGATGCAGTTTGGTTAGATGGGGAAACGTGTGGATGTAAACAAAAATATTTCAATACCTCTATCGCAATACGCTACAAGAAACCGGTTCAAGTTTATAAACATTGCCGCAGCGGTTATACCCATACCACATAGACAAGTTGCTTTGTTAGGAACTCTGCATTCGCATTGGATTGTCCGCAGAAACTTTCAATTTTCTTACCGAACTCATACAATTATAGTGTATCTGTGTATTTAAAATCTTGGAAAAGCCACATGTGTCTCTTAATTAAGCAACTGGTTTTTGTATTTGGGAAATTTCTGCTCTTGAGGAATTTTATGTTAAAGAAGAAGTAAAAAATAGAGATATTTCATAATCATACTTCGTGCAAACAACTGCGTCGTTTGTGAGTTTTGAAACCGCGGAGAAATTCAATCTCAGCTTACGGTATAATATTCCAATGATAATAAATATTCAGATTTAGATGAAGGTCAGGTATATCCTCAGGAGAGGCGATAATGTCGATCGTTGAAATATTGCATTTCAATTATCAGTTGGAAATTATTTTATTTATTTTACATTATTATTTACAGTAATTTATAGTTCTTTTTGGAAAAGATGAGTAATCTGAGGTCATTAGGTTTTCGTCTATTAATACATTTTTATATTATTTTATTGAAAATAATTAATGGTAAACATAAATTAAAAAAATTGCAACCTCGCATTTCAATGTGTTTTGTAATTTGAGGAAATTATATTTTAATTGTCGAAGTTTACTTGCAACCGTGCAAAAGTGAATATCGTAAACAACATTTTCTTTTTAAATGTAAAAAGCAGGAGGTAAATCAATTTAAGCAAATGACAATACGAGAATTGAGCCATTGGAATAATAAACAATAACAAACCAAAAAATTAAGAGGATTGTTTAGAGAATGCGAGTTTTTCACCTTTGACTTTAAATGCATGCATGTTTTGATGTTATGCCTTTCTCTTCCTGATCGACGATGATAGCGGCGTAAATGTTGATGACGAAGGCGTATTTCCGTTACGAAGATCCCAATCGGACACGGACGTGGCTCCTCTTTCTCTCTCTCTTTCTGATGTCGTCTCAGATTTACATCATAGTTTTGTAGTCTATGTAATTTTGCATTTCCATACGAATGTATTCAGTGTGCACTGTGTATACCATACATATTAATACAATTTTATCTATTACCTATACAACCTTTAAACGCATTGACGTCAATCAAGGTGTACTTATTTATACGCTTTCGAGAATGCGAAAATATTATGTATATCTACAAAAGAAAAGAAAAGAAAAAAATGGAAAATAATAAGCGCTCACTTTAACATTACTGACTAATTAAAATTCAAACGTAATTGAATTACTAGTCGCACGTAACGTATGACATTTATTTGAAAGTTGCAATATTTCATTTTTTTTTTAATAATTGTATTATTTTAAATTGTAGATTCGCAACATTCATTGATAATTGATTTTACCCATTAGATTCAATTATAATTGAACGCTTGTTTTTATTCAAGTTTAATTGACGTTAATAATATTTTCCATTTTGAAACAATAACTATAATTATATCCTCTCTCTCATTATTTGTTTCATTTTATTCAATTCAATTCAGACGTGATTTCATATCGTTGTTATTAACGTCATTTCCTATGAATGTTGATACTATTCTTTCTATTTTGTTTTATATTAAGTGATTAATTTCACTCAAACTTTATACCAAAGCTAAAAATATATATTAATATAATTAGTTAAAATTGATGGATTTTATTTTTAGTTCTCAATTATTGAAAGTAAATGTTCGGAAGTGTCGTGCTCTAATTTATTGTTTGTATAGATTTAGGCGGATGAATGCCGATCCTTGAACTACTGCTACTACTACTACTACACCAGATACACGAGTTTTGAAGGTTGTTCAGTGAAGATAATCAAAAATGAGGGCAGTATTGTCAGAGTACTAAATGATTTTAAATTGTAATAATATATGTAAACACGAGAAAATTGATAATATTGTACTCCAAATTTATGGTCAGAACTAGAAGAAAACACTACTTCCGATTCTATAAATATTTACGTGCGGCACGTTTACTGGAGTGCTCTCCAAAAATAAATGGGTTAACGTCGAATTAATGTTAAATTTCTTCTATTTCTAATCCTATATAATGATAGAAACAACTTTGATTTGAGTCGTATGTTTTCATCATCTTCGTAATACTTGTAAATACGTTAAACATTAAAGAAATTGACGAAAGCAGCACGTGCTACACTTTGCAACATTATCTTAAACACGTCATCAACATATTAGTGTTGGAATACTAGAGTTTCAAAGAAATTAGAGCTATATGTGGACCTTTCCTGCACACAAGTGGGGACATTCTCGCGCACGTCATATGCTTGAAATCCGCGAAACTTCTTGACGCACATACTAATTTACTAAAACATCTTAAAATATGCTTACCGGTATTAAATTGTTGCAACAGTCTAAAAATAGACTTACGACTTGTTTGTAAAGTTCACACGTGAACTTTTACGATTAATTATTAATTTTGTTTTTAGTTCATTTTCTCTAAAAATAATAAATTCAATGTGACATTGTATTAAGAGTGAAAGAAAAGCAATTGTAAAATTAGCATTTACACAATCTATAGTCTAGCCATAAAGAAAAGTACTAGAAGTGAACAGCACGTGTCGCGTAATGAATTTAATTCGTTGAGGATTTTCTCGTAATTGCACGTTGCGCATGCAAAAAACAACTAAAAACAAGAATTCTAACAGGCAGACATGCAAGACGAAAAAAGGCGCTCATGTCAGAGTACCATAAATATTCCGGCTGAAAACTGGCCGGTTTTGTAATTACACTTCATTCCCATTCTGCAGCAGGATAATAAATCGCAACAAATTTTCTGCGCTCGTCGTAACAAATTGTCATAATAAATTATTGCTTTTCTCTTCTATTAATTCTCGCCTCCTTAAGACAAGAAAATATATATCACAGATGGAAAAGAAAATCTATCCAATTAGCGTTTTTTTTATTTTAAATTTATTATAAATCATAATTTAACAGGTGATAATTAATAGATTGTTACTTATTATTATTATCATTATTTTACAGCCTTCGGGATGGCGCAAGCTGCGGAACATAGTTCAATGGACTCCGTTCTTTCAAACCTACAAGAAGCAACGGTATCCGTGGGTGCAACTAGCTGGTCATCAAGGAAACTTCAAGGCAGGTCCTGATCAGGGTACAATTCTCAAGAAGCTTTGCGAGAAAGAAGAAAAATGTTTTAAAGTGAGTTTCAATATTGAATAATATTTAATCGAATTTATAATGATAATTGGATTGTTTCAGGTATTAATGCAAGACGTTCTAAGACCGTACGTTCCTGAGTACAAAGGTCTCGTGACTAGCGACGACGGCGAATGTTCCTACCTGCAATTACAAGATCTCTTGGGCGATTTTCAATCCCCTTGCGTGATGGATTGCAAAATAGGCGTGAGAACATATTTGGAAGAGGAGTTGGCCAAAGCCAAGGAGAAGCCCAAATTGAGAAAAGTATATAATTAATGATAATGTTTTTATCGATATTAATAATTATTTTTTAAGGATATGTATGAGAAAATGTGTCAAATTGACGACACAGCGCCAACAGAAGAAGAACACAGACTTAAGGGTGTGACTAAGCCTCGCTACATGGTTTGGAGGGAGACGATTTCGTCGACGGAGACTCTTGGCTTCAGAATAGAAGGTATAAGGAGGTCGGACGGGACATCTAGTAAAGATTTTAAGACGACGAAAACTAAAGATCACGTTATGAAGGCGTTCCTAGACTTCACTAAAGGTTTTCCGCATGCCATAGTGAGTAATTTAATCTCGTAAACAATCTTAATAAACAAACTAATAAATCTTAAAATATGTTTATACAGCCTAAGTACATTCAGCGTTTGAAAGCGATTAAAGCAACTTTGGAGGCATCCCAGTTTTTCAAGAGCCACGAGGTAGGTGTCACGTTGTTGGAATAAATTCAATCTTTAATCATTAATTTTTCTAATTTCTAGGTGATTGGAAGTTCTTTACTGTTTGTGCATGATCGCTCCAACGCAAACGTATGGTTGATAGATTTTGCAAAAACAATTATACTACCTGACAACGTGGACATCGATCACAAATCAAAATGGAAGGTTGGAAATCACGAAGACGGTTATTTAATAGGAGTTGACAACATAATTTCTATTTTCGTTACGATCATGGAACTGCAGCCCACAGCGATCACTCCACCACTCATCCATCCATCACAATCGGACGATGAGAACGACGTCTAAATCTTCTCATTCAACACTCAGTTGCCTTGCGTGCTGCAAAATTTTGTACATATCCACCACAAATGCCATTTTATTTATTTTATTTTGTATTTGTTAATTTTAATTTAACTCGCAATTTCTTAACGATACGAACGTGTATTTTCGTCTCGGAAAGTATGAAATCTTAAATTAATTGTCTTATACTAAGATAACAAACAGATTCGAATGAATATTTGATAATTTATTGTTTCATTTTATGTTGTTCTCTTTTGCGCAATGCTACATTATGTTTCATTAATATTACTTTAAGGTATTTAATTAATTGTATTTATTATTACAATATTATATAATTAATATATTTAGAATAAAATTTAAATTTATTTTTTGTTGTTTATTTGCATCAAATAATTGTTTCAGCATTGGTAAATTTATCACGCCTAATATATTCTATATTCTCATCATTAATTTTAGTTTTGTCTTTTTATAATATTTTAACATAAGGTAGTATTTATATAAACTACTGCAAATAATGAAATAAAATCACAATTAATATAAAAATCAACTAATTTATTCACTTAATTTAAAATCTTTCTTGGTACAACAGTTGAACTGTTTTCTTATAACTACTGTACAATTATTTTGATAGAGCCTTAAAGTAGGATATACAACAGAAATGTCATGCTTAAGTGACTAATAAATGCTATATAAAAAATAAATTACTATTATCTATATCACTGGCTATTGGCACGTAAGTTGAAAACTTTGGCGCAATCAGTAATTCCGATGGGCGAAATGTTCGCTAATATCAATTCAATTCAAAATAAATGTTGTTTTTTTTTCAACAGGAACCTTAAAGTATTTCCAACTGTTTTAATTGAAGCTAAGGAAACCATGCGTTTGTTTGATCTTTGGAAGCTTTTCGTAAGCGTTGCCTTTGCACAGGGCTTGGAGTTGCACTTGTATTTGGAACAGGTCTCAGAGAAAATCTTCGAGGTCTGGCAGCTTGCATAGGACTATACGGAGGAGGCGGAGATAGCTTATTCTCATCGAAAGCGACAGGTCTGAGTGATAGTCTTCGAGGCTGTATGATGGTTGGAGTTGTGGGTATCATCGAGGACCGTCTTGATTGGAAAGCCGGTCTGATTGCAGATCTTCTTCGTTTCGGAGGAGAACCCTCCATTTTTCTCGAGCCCTGTGGGGATGAAGCTTGTGGAGGCGTCAAAGACGCTGTACCCAGTTTCCTTTTAGGTTTATTTTCCGGTACGTTGGTTAAAGCAACCAAGAGTTCAGCAATTGTTTGAATATCTTCTTGCTCTTGTATAGAAAGCACCGACGGCCTACCATTTCGGGTATCTGCCAAATAGTTGTGAACATCACTGAAAGCTCTGCTGCGTTGCGGTGGTGGAGAAGTGCATATATCTTGTTTCTCGATGTCTTTGTTCTTGTTCTTACGACGGAATGTTTTACGTAATTTATCAAAGAATCTCGTTGGTGGAAGTTTAATCAAAGGTTCTTGTTGCACTGGAAGTGTCCTGCTTCTAGCTCTGCCATGTTTCATAGTTTCACGCATTTCTTGGAGTTTCAGAGAAGCAGTCTGACCGTACCAAGTGTTTTCATTCGACTGAGGATATTGCGTTTCAAATGGAAACTTAACTTCACTGCACGCTCTTGGCCTCCAACTTATTGGTATTTGGGAATTCGTTTCGCTTTTCTGACTGTTGATTGTCCATTCCGATTCCAAGATCTGACTATCGCTTAAACCGTTGTAACCCGTACAGCATACATCCTCTTCGATAGTTTGACCCAAGACATTGGAAACTCGCAATAATAATTCGGTTTGCTGCTTCTTTTTATCAGAACCAAAGGTCAATTCTTTGTCAATCAAATGGAGGTCAGTGTCAGATTGGACGCGTGGCAATCCTTCTTGATCCACGCATTCCGATACAGCTCGCTTTCTGACCATTGTTGGTGAGTCTTTCTTGAAGTACATGCTTAGATCTGGACAAGATTGACTCCTGTAGCCGACGCTCGGAGCTTCAAATATAGATTGTTTCTTCTTGTAGACCGGTTTGACTCTCATAACCAGAATCTCGTGCAGCAATGATCTTAAGGCTCTGAATTTATCGGGAGTCCGTTTGATGTTGTGAGCTAACATTTGTTCGATGGCATGCATCTTCTTGCTGCGCAGACCTCTCGAGATGAATCCCAGCACCATTAACACGTAGCCCAGACCGATTATGATCCAAACCAAGAGAAAGATTTCGTAAAATATAAATGATTTACCAAAACCATTGTCGGCAACAGCTATAAAAAAAAACGTACATATTATTTATTACAAATATAATTATTATATTTATTTATATTACCTGCAACATAGTCGCCGAAACCTATCGTAGTTAATGTTACGAAAGCATAGTAAACTGCAACATCGTAATCCCAACCTTCAAAAATCATAATAACCACAGACGGTATGAATATAAGCAAGGTAAAGGCAGGTACCAGATAGAGAATTATTTGAAATATGAGACCAAGCCTCGCATTATCATGATGCATTTTGTCCGTCTTCCATCGATTATACAACTTCGTAAACTATAATAAGAGAAACAATACTATTAATATGAGCAGAAGATTAAGTAAATCTGGAACATATAATAAAGTATTTCTCACGTATGGTAACAAAAAAATAATTGCGTAAAAGCAATAGTAAATATTGAAAGGATGCATTTTGGAACTTGCGTTACCGTGAGATGTCAATATTAATAATTGATTAGCGAAATTTCTGAATCCACGTGCAAAATACGTAATGAAGAGAAGTGGCATTACGCTCGAAGTAAAGTACTAGTGTAGTTATCGTTCGATTTTATTTACAAGTCGTATTACAGATAAACAATAAGCGACGAAAACAATTATAGTCTCCGTTGCATTGAGTATCATTTTGTTCGCTTCTAGATCTTGAAAATCAAACGATAAATGATTACGATCGAATCGACATTAATACAAGTCTGAAGATCAAAAGTTTTTTCTGTTCTATAGGAAAATCCAAACTATGAAAAGTTCATTATGTTTATTTATAACATCTATTGTACTTGGAGAGTTATTAATAATAGTTTATTTTTATTTTATACGCATTACTAAGCGCCAGTTAATTTTATAATTAGTTGGTCTAATTGCAGTTATAGTTTAATAAAACTAATCGTCGGTAATTTCCAAGCGCATTAACCTTTCGGGGCCCTCGTTTTACACATGGTCAGTATCCGTGCAAAACTGAATTGAAACCGTACTTTTGAATAACATAGAAATAAATAAATAAATAAATAAATAAGGAGCGCCCTTTTGTGCGTGTTGAGTGTTTCAATAAGCGATACGGCCTCTTTTTTTTTTCTGTCCGAATGTGTTGTGTCTATTTACGTAACGTGTTAATGATCGACCGATTGTCGTCAATTGTAGTTCAGGAAAGTGTGAAAATAAGATAAGGCTTTGATTTCGCAATGAGAAGTCAACCATTGTCCCATATTTGAAATAACCATTAACGCATCATATAAGAAGCAGAAGCGGCAGAACGAGAAATGCCCTGCTGGATAAACCGACGCTGTTTCATTCTTATGCCTTAAAGCCGCCGCCGCTTATTTATACATTTTATTGCTATTTTGAAATTGTTGCTAAAGCCTCAATGGAACGAGAACCATGAATATCGCAATCATTCAATGCCGTTCAGGTTTGCACTACTCTTTATTGCCTTCGCTCCTGCACAAGTGTTTATCATACGTCAATTCAAATTCTCTACCACGTAATCTTCAAAGGTAAATATTTAATAAACATTAAAATATTTATTACAAATCTCACAATCAGAAGCTATTTTCTTTATCTTCAACCTGATTATTAGTTCGAAAACATTGAAAAAAAAAGCATACATATAACGCTGAAACGAAAATTTCCATCATTTTTTCAGTATTTCTACAGATTATATAAGTTACAGATCAAAAACTGGAAATTGTATTTCTTGAGGAGTTATGATCAATTCAATTCAATAATCTTTTAGATTAAAAGTGTAATTAATATTTTCTTCTAGTTTTTAAGAAACGAAATAGTTTTAGTGACCGAAAAAGGATTATGTAGTAAAGAATAATACGAAATGTAACTAGAGGTTGTACAACAAACATTGACCTCTAGTGTTTGACACTGAAAAAAAGTAATTGATTTGAATTGTGCAATCTGTGTATCGTGTCTAGATTTACTTTGATTATACAAGAGTTGCAATACATTTGTTTTATAGTCGGCATGTTCGGTGTAGTGTAGAATGAATGAATGATGTGCTATGTGTTTGCGTTTGTATGCATACCTTCTTCCCAAAGAAGTCACCCAACGTGACCATCACGATACCATTGATAGGTATGCCGACGAGTCCATAAAAAATCATAACTATTCTGCCCAACATCGTCGTCGGAGCCAAGTTTCCGTAACCTGCGAATTACAAAACAATTAAATTGTGCATTAGCAGTTTCGTAAAACAGAACAAAATGTGTGTGTGTATATATAATAACATTAATCAAAATCGAAAATTAAATATTCAAAGACGGTTCCCCTCAAAGATGACATAACGTCGAACAGTTTTGTTTTACATATCAATTAAATAGCACCGTTCATGATCGAAATATCTATTGTATTTTTATTTCAATTAGAAACGATTTTCTAAGATGGACATCATGTGCTTACCTATAGTACTGACTACTGTAATTACAAAGAACAGAGAATGGTAGAAGTCCCAAATCAGAGGATCCTCATGTTTCGACATGCTGCTGTGCATGGGTTTCCCGCAATACGCTGTCAACTTCTCGAAAATCTCTTCTTGCGACGAATTTATGCTTGGTATATAATGAATCTTCAGCAAATCTGAAAATCAACAATAAAATAAGATATTAAAATGTTATCTTTTAGTAATAAATTCAATACAATTGACGAATCGGCTCTCTCATTGAATATACTGAAATTTCCAGATTATTAAAAGTTTTAAAAAATAATATAATATATTATGACACTTATTGTTATGATTTGATATCGATTTAATGATAATGAAAATAGTTTTTTTTTCTATCTCCAAATAACATATGTTATTAGTATTTTTTCCATGTTTCTGCCTGGATACAAGCATGTATTGAACTTAGGATCTCGCTTATTCGTGCAATTGCCTCAGACGATTGATTGATGGATCGTTGCAGATAAGATTACCCATCGATTTACGTAAGTTTACCTCGTCTGTTTCCCAGTGACAAAGTATTAGATAATACGTTATTATTTACAACTGGAAACCCCGTCGGTTGGATTAACGGATTAGCACAACACTTAAGAATAAGTCCTTAAAATATGATGCATTCTGTCGACAATCGCTTTGAACTCGAGAAATTTAATCGTTTGCTTATTACTAAGAGACATTAGATACTTATTTGTTTTCAGTTCAATAATATAATATGAGTAAGCATGATTAATTTCAAAAGGAGCATATGAATTTAAACACTTATTAATTACAAATTAAAAATTACAAAAAAAAATGTAATACCTCTTGATATTATTATTTTAAACTCATAATATTGAGGTTTCTAAACATCTCATTTATATTTAACAAAAATTGCTAATATACCTATTTTTATCTATTCAGGGGAAATTTCTAAACATCGCGTGATAGGTGAAAACATTAGAATAAAACTCGACGCCTCCCTATGCAATTATTGTGTTTTAAAAGCATCTTAATGCATGCATATTAATGACATATAATAAAAATAAATTTAAATATTGCTTTTCAGAAAAGAACCAAAAATATCCATATTTTCTCTTAGCAAAGAAATATAAATGATATTCAAAATCATAACGTTTTACTCTTTTCTATATAATAGAAGTTAAAAATCTTTAAAATAAATTAATTTTAATAATTACATTGATAATCTAATCTATTCATAATTCCATTATGTTATATATTATGACGGAATCAATTATTAGATAGTATCGATTGAAATATTTAGATTTTTTTATAAATTTAGATACAAACTAAACAAAAACACCTGAATTGTCTAATAGATATGAACGACAATGCGATTATATTATGAATCAAATCACGGTGAATAATAAAGTAATTATTGAAAATAAAATCGATTCTACAAAATTCGATTAAAGATAATATTAGACGTAAGCGCAATTGCGCCGCATTTTATGTTTTGATCTCAATAATTGTAACTTTGTTTGAATTTTGTTTCAAAGAAAATTAAATTTTTATTTATTTATTATTTGTTGGGGTGATTTTTTTTATATTTCTTATTAGCTACGTTTCATTGATTTCTATAATCCTTAATGGATTTATCAAGATCCTAGATTATGCGAAATCCGGATAGTACCAGTTCAGCACGAAGTTTCAATTCCGGGTGCACCTAACGTGCACAATATTATTACGGACAATGTAAACAAAATGATAATATTGCAAGGAAACAACATCGAAAACCATCATTACTTCCAATATATCTCAATGAAATTCAATTGATTGTGATGGTTTTTCATTAAAATAATTGTTTTCTGTGCATTGGATGATATTCTTAAGTTCTTATCAAAACGTTATCTATAATTATTTTTTTTGCTGTTGATAATTAAGTAATTAATTGAAAATACCTTCGATTTCCTTGCGTTCGATTCTCTCCACTGATTTTCGTTCTCGTTCTGCCCTGCTCTCAATTTGGTAATAGAAGGAAGCGCCCAGCAGTAAATAGATTATGTAGAGGCACAGGAGCACAAACCACTGCTTCTTAGACATCATTTTGGCTACGACTGTAATGAGGCGAATGTTAAGAAACCACCATAAAAAAAAACCACCACCTGGATTTGTGAATATTCGCGCATGCAAATGGTATTTTGCAAATATTATGTGTTGGATTTACCGATGTTGTTAGGATACGATCGTTAATGGAACCATAACTTTTCTTCCGGAACAGTTCAATATCATTAAATGAATTGAAATCTTTTGTCGCTCTTATATACAGAGGCATGTTAAGTACTGCCTCAATTAAGTAGTTAAATAAATGTTAAATGTTCTCTCCCGTCTCGGAATGTTCTTTTTTGTTTGACCAACTGATATTTGCGGTAAAATAACTTGAAACGAGATGAAATAGCGCTACTCACGTTTTGCTTAAATAATATCAGTCTTTCTCGTTGCAGGATCAATCACTGAACACTGACAGGCTCCTCTCTGGCAAGTCCAGTTGCAACAATAGCAACATCAACAATAACACTAATGTAACAATTGTCGGTGTTTGGTGAATTTCGATGAATTGCAAGGCGTGTTTTCTGCTCTGGCCCGTCAATATCTTCCCATCCATTTTGCTTGTACCGAAGAATTTTTCAAACACATACTTGCACGAGTATTTTCACCGAACCGAACTGGACTGGACACAGCAAGCGGCAAATTTCGTTTGCCACAATCACACCTTTGTTACTCTATGTTATAATATATGACAATATTATTGACAAGATTACTTATAGCTGGATCCAAATAGGTGTGGGAGGGGAATTGCGTGGTCAAGATAACTTGACTTATTGTGAGTACACTTTTTTTTTTGTTCGTGTGTACTTGATTAGAAATATTAACGGAAAAGTCTAGCAATTTATTGTTTTCGGCTGGCCACGAGAAGTTTTCGTGAAATCCGGTCTCAATTATTCGTTTGTACTCAATACAGGACTAATCAATATACAAACAAATTAAATTATCGAGATTTAATTAAATTTCTTTAATTTCAAACGCAAATTTCACAAAAGGAACTTTCTGCTCATCGAAATAAGGAAAAAACACGTATGTTTACATTCAAAAATACAAATGGTTTTAATTATATTAAGTTATTTACATTTGCAATATAAATAAATAGAAATTATATCATATAAATCGAAACTTCTAACAGAAATCAAAATTTTACATCAATATGACAAAATGTGAGAACATTATTTAATATAAAATAACTAAACAGTCTTAATTATTGATATAAATACAAAAACATTTAATTACATTCTAAATATATTACAATATAAAGTAAATAAATTATAATTGTAAGAACTAAACAAATATTATATATGAATTAACGAATCGATATTTTTATGAGTTTTAATCATTGGTTTTCTTAAAATTAATGATAACTTACGACCTATTTAAAAACTTATCGCAAACTTGCACCGATTCACTCATTTATAAACACAACATTTTTATATTTTATGACAAGAAAATGTCACTTTGTAAGTTATAATGATCGTGCATACAAAAAATATGACTGCAGAGAAACAATTTGCGTTCGTAAAATAAAGGAGTTCATAAAAATACTTGACATATCGCGATAGGAAAAAAAAAAGGAATGTTAACGGAATTTACTATATTTTAAAACAAATTCCTTACGTAAGAAGAAAACTGTTTTTTCTTTTCTTTGCGATTTATGTTTGTAATTGAAGTAAAGGGTTAATTATTTTATGGCACGAATTGAAGGAAATTTATAAACAATGTTTAAAAATAGATGTATGAAACGTTCACTACTACAGAACATAACTGCTAATTGAATCCTGATGGACATTTGAAAAGGAATGTGGATGGTTTATGGAATTGTTTATATTTGGTAAGTTAATGCTAATGTACTTAATTGTATCCTACTTTTCTGCCCCAAAACGCAAGAGCAATAATACAAGTTTGCAATAACACATTGAGTTGTTTTTTTTAATAACAATGGAGATAAGTCATGTATTAAGAATGGTTACATTTGTAGTCGGAATCAATTAAAGAAATAATCATTAAATAAATCTTTTTACTATACAATATCAATAATTTATTAAGTAAATAATTGTTTATATTAGAACATAGTAGTGACATATTTCATAGTTTAGTCATTGGATTAGTAATGTAATGTTTAAACATAGTTGGTATGCGTTAATCAAACAAAGAACTTGTACTTTATAGAATTTAATAAAACACTTATAATTAGTTTATAAGTAAATATATATGAAATGATGTTAATAACAATTATACATAAAATGATAATATAAAAAAATGTTGAACAAAAAACAAGAACATAAGAATATAAAATAACAATAAACTATTATCAATAATAAAAACATGATATATTTATTTTTTTAAAAAGTGAATCAGAAACAAATAACGCAATTATGGTAACAGTGTGAAACACTTTCATCTTCTTGGAACGAAATCAATCATTAATCGAAACTAATATTTATTAATATAGACTTTCCAATATCCTGTAGCCCATATATTGAACATCCACTGTCTCCGCACTGGTCCTCATTAGCATCTCGAACTCCTTTTCTGGAAACTAATGGCAAACGATTGCATTTAATCAATAGAATTAAAATAAATTATTACGATTTACATGTTAAAAAAATTCAATTCTCTTTCTAATATTTTCACCGTTACAAATATCTTTCCTATATTCACCAGATTAATATGATTTGTTTTATTATATCACTTATTTTTTAACAATACACGTCCCTATGTATCACCCTTTCCCATTGTCTCGTCTCGTGACAATATCGGACCTTTAATCCAATAGTTGGAAGGTAGATTATTTTGATGTATTTTTTTTGATAATCGTGATTCGATATTAGATGTATTTAATCATTTTCACCGTATCCACATTTACAGTTATCCAAAATAGCTCAGAAGTACGAAAGTTAATCGACACTTTGGGTGATCTGTCCTCATTCTAGAAGAATTGGATACAATTATGCAATAAAAATCTCTACTTCATTATATAAATTAACTTTCGTAGAATAGGCAGTGCGCATGTTTTAACAATCATATCAATGGCAATATTGTAATATTTAAACTTATTTCATTACAATCCAGATCGATTTTCTATAGAGAAGGTAACAGTTTTATATATAGTTTATTTCGCTGTTGAATTACAGAATTGACATGATCTTTATATTTAGTAATATAGTGTCCAAGTCTTGGGTAAAATCCAATTTTGCTTATTAATTTTAATAGTACTTTGATTTACATGATCAATTACATAATTTCTATAGAAGATAACAAAATTGTTTAGCTGTTATTATAGTTAATACAGACAAATCAGTTAAACAAAGATTGATAGTGGTAATAATGATGTGGGTTATTTGCAAGTGTTATTTTAAAGAGACATAAATTTTATTTAAAAAAAAATTGTAGTGGCGACACCTTAATGCGACTTTGAGACAATTTAGTCGGTCGGCCATGCATATTAAACTGTTAAAGATGTTTTAACTTTATCAAATATTTCCTGTACCTAATGATCCGAGCCGTTTAGCTTTCCAGGCATCTCGAGAGTATTTAATAGTGGAACCTTGTACTCGAGCCGTATTTCATTTGCATCACGTACATCCATATCTCAAGATATTAATTGGCAAACAATCGTACACATTTTGACAAATCCAGTTAGAGTAAGCAAATAATGAAACGATTTGATTCTGTAATACAACTCGGGATGTAGAAATATAAGACAATGTGATGAACTTTTAATTGAGATTAGATTATTTGCTGCACTACAAACATTGCGAATTTTGTGGCAATAAATCCGCAATGATTGATTTCATTTTATCATATTAAAAAAAAAACACGTACAGATGTTATCATATCGTTTTTTTTTTAATTTCTTGGTACCTCGACAACAATGAAATCGATGGAGTACCGAAAAAAGCATGACTCAGGACAATAATCTAATTAATTGATTTTTAAACGTGATGAATCTTTGTTTGGAGGAAAATCCCGTGGAAAGATCAGGAAATTTGCATCCGCTAGTAAAACGAGCTAAATTACTGTACAAGGGCGTTATTAACTAGATAAGAGCAGGAAACGGAGAAATTATTTTCCGGTTTATCAAGAATAATATGTATTTGGACCGAATCGCCAAGGATGCGTGCGTTATAAATTATTTTTATGAACTTTTTACGGGCAAATTGTACAAGTAAGGTTGCATGTACAATATTTAATAAATCTAGAATAAAAAATGTGGGTCAATCGCGAGAGGAGAATTCGAAATTTTGTATTATATATTTTATTTGTTATGTTTTCGATGGAACACGAAAAACTTTAGCAAAAAAAAATTGTCGCTATTCACAATTATAAATGTAACATGTATTGCTTATGCAAGCTGAGGACACGTGGTGTTGGCTCTGGTGATTAGTTCTAATTTACCTGGGAAACAATGGAAATGAACGTCGGTGTATGAAATATTCCTAAATCGGACATTTTCAAATTTCTGCTTCGGATGAGTTTCGATAATTAGCGATAAGCGATGACGCGAGATGTACGGACGAAAGTTCCCGCCATACAATTAATTGCTAATTAGTTTACGCTGCTTCGGTGATAATTGGATCTGTATATTTGCCACTGTCCACAGGTTACGGCTATCAGGACGTTCAGCATATAGATATATAAATACATAAATATTTTTGTTTTTTTTTATAACCACTGACACTGTAAATGTGGAACGTATTAATTCTTAAGAAAATAAATTATTTTTTCTACAAATTATTACTCATATTCTGTAACATGAATTTACATTTTAAAGCACATTGTTTTAAATCAAAACTGCTACATTTATTACAAAAAGTAATATTATCTTGCATAAGAATTACGTAAATAAATATACATATCAGGTTTACATATTTACTTATTGGAGCTGTAATTGTAATTTATTGTTAATCAAGAAAATGCGATTATACAAGGTGGCCCAATTGAACTGAAACCAACTTAAAACTGCTATAACTTTTGAACCGTTGGCAATGTTGTGTCCATATTTCGCCTAATGATAGGTGATGTTATTATTTACAAGCCTGCGGAAGCATTTGCATCTCAGTTATTTGGAAAAAAAGTTATCAGTGATGGAATTCAAACGTAATAGTGTGATAGCCCAATTTTTGAGCGGAAAACCAAAAATGCTTATTGTTAGAGCCCTTGAACACCTTAATGTGAATAAATTTTTCGTATCTTGAACCATAGTATTACAAAATGCTATTTTGGTGATCGGAAAATAACTATATCTGTGGTACAGGTGGTTCGGAAAGTTAAGGCTTGAATTGAATGAAATTCGGGGTCATCGGTATGGGTCATTTTACAAGTAACAGAGTATTTATGTGTTCAATGAAGCCCTTCTTCGTGAATGGAGGAAGATTTCGCAGGTTCACAACTCATAGCTATAGTTTGTGCTCAAGGCGACCGTATCGAAAATTTGAAATGAATTCGAAAACAATTATTGTTTTCCAACAATTATTACTGGTGTTTCAATAAAATCCTTTGCAAATAAAAAAAAATACACCGTTCTGAAAAGTTGCACTTCAATTGCGTCACCCTGTAATTAATAATCGACGTTTATGAAAGTTAAGCAATCAATATGTGGAATGTTTAAACTTATCTGTTTTGAATACAATTTATTGGAACTGTAATTGCAATTTATTAATAATGACGAAAATATTTTTTTTATTTAATAAAAATTTAAAAGCAAAATTTATGTAGCATTTATATTTAGACCCTTTTTCAATGAACGTAATATTAGCACTGAACCTCGTTTCAAACATTTCAATAAATTCATATATCTTCATGAATTACCTAAAACAAATTCGATTTTGAAGAAATATGTTATAGATAAACATTTTCTTTTATTACTGACCTTCTGACATGAATGATAAATTTGTTGGAAATGTGCTTATTTCTCTTTTTTCAATATCTAAGTTCACCGTTTTATTGCAAATTACGCTCTTTCATACATATACAAAATATTTTTTTCTCATGATTAAAGAATATGTTCAAAATAAGATCATATAATGAAGTAACATAATTATTTTTTTATTAAAAATCAAATACAATAATCGTCGGCAAATTATATTGTTTTTACTGAAAAAAATAATTTTACTAATAATTAGATAAATGCAATCTAATTTGTATTCCGTTCGTGGTCTTAAAGTAAATTTAGGCAGGATTATTTTTCACTTAAAATTAGTTTTTAACTAATCTTTCTTTATTCTAGTCTCAGAATTCTCAATCCACATTCGAGCTTATTTCTAGAATCTCCAAACTATTATCAACTTAACTAAGATCAGAAAGATGAGATAATTCAGCTTCTTGAATTACATTTTTTGTAGTTTTCTTAAATTTGGACATTGTATTAATAAAAACACAGTGATATAATATATAAAGTAATACATATAGTAGCGCGACAAAGTAAATTGAGTGCATGCCCGAGATACATTTTTATATAATTTATTATTTTATCAGAGAACAATCATCCAACAATCCGCTATTTAGGGATCTAGGCTATGGCCATTGCGACTCCAAATTTATATATAGATTATTGTGAAATTGTGTAACATCACTTATGATTATAATTGCACCAATAATAAATCAATTAGAAATGAAAGCATTCACGTTTAACGAGAAAAATGTATTGTAAGAAAAATGACTCGCTTAACGAGCGAGGTTTCGCATAACGAGTGACGATGAGAAGAGAATTCCCGGATTGTGCGCCTGCCTGCTAGATCATTTTTGTGTACACATATTATGTGTGTTTTTGAATATGTTTCACTATACGAGTAAAACTCCGAAATCCGATTTTGGAACGTGTTAAACTCGTTAAGCGAGGTTCCACTGTATATCAAAAAAATAGATTTTTCCAGCATGTCCACAATATTTGTATAATATTCATTTTAGAGATAAATGAAAGAATAATTATGTCCAAATAAAAATATTAATTAAAAATGAAACATATTGTCGTAATAATAATAATAATAATTTTGTAACTTAATTTCACCAGTTTTGTATTTTGCTTCCAAGTTGCAAATATACGTTATCAGCGACATCTGTAATGACTTAACAGTGTTATTTATTAATGTTATGTATAATACGAATCACTGCAGTATATTGGGTTGCATAACCAAATGACAGATGGAATTAAATTTCTAGTTTTGGTTGCCTAAAAGACTTATTGCAATGTGGTAGTTTTAAACGCCAGTGTGTTCAATATTTTGTGCAAAATTATGCAATATTTCTGTAAATTACATTTTAAGTATAGTTGATACCATGGCATCGGAGCAGGCAATTAATAATGCCGATTTATTTTTACGTGAAGTGGCTGATGTAAAAATAAGGTATATAATTTTAAGGCAAACTTTCACAACTCATTTTATGATATTTGTTAATTTTTTTTTTGGGAATGTAGCAATACACCTAAGCATGTAGCACCTAAACAAGTGAAGGAAGAATTACAACTTCTCTCCTTAAGTAAGAAATCTCAGGAATATATTATGGATACATTGAGGCACATTCATGGAGAAGTAAATTGAATCCATTACAACCATATATATAAAATGACCTTACTTGGATTTTCTTATAGGATTTCAAATTGAGTGATGCCAGTAGTTATGAGGATAAAGGGAACCATGTTGGTAAGAATTTTTGGAAGGGTCGTGGAAATTTAATCATCAAAGGCTGCTTTGATTATTCCAATACCAACAATGAACCAGAGAGTGAGTTGGATAGATTGAAAATGTTCGCACAAATGAGATTGGAAAGGTATGTGTCACACCCGATTTGTTAAGGTTAAAATAACAATATTGTATTTCAGTTATGGTTTTCACAAAGAGCACTGCCAAGAAGCTTTGGATTATTGTAATGGAGAAGTAGAAGAATCATTATGTATATTATATAATAAATACTTGAAGATTGATGCGATAGCAGAAAGTGAACATAACTATTCGGAAAATGAACTGCTAGAACAAAGAGTAGATGAGAAAGGTGTACTGGAGTCAATTTATGACAATGCATTTACTGAAAAGGTTAACAACACTGTTTGGATCTTTAACTGTAAGTTAGATTATCTCTCTAAATTATATTGCAATAAACCTGAAAAGAAGAAGCAAGTTGAGAAAGTTCAGAATAAGAAAAAAGTAGAGAAATGCAGATATTTTCAACGTGGCCAACCATGTAAGTTTGGTTCAAAATGTAGATTTTCGCATGAAGAAGATGGTCCAAAAAATGAAGTTAATCAACATTTAGATAATTACACGTACGAATTGGAGATTAGATTTCCGCATAAAACAATGTATCCTTTCGAAGCTCCTATAATATTTCTTAAAACTGATGCCGTCTTACCACATTTGTTAAACTTGCATATTTGTAAGCGGTTGCATCAAGAAGCCGAAGTTTTAGCTTCAAATGGTATTGCTAGTATTTATTCTATTGTAGAATTGCTTCAGAATGAAGAGGAGATGACTAGTTATATCAAGAATAACCCTATACGCTTTTTGGACCCTGATCAGTCTTTGTTCCCTAAAATCCAGGAAATTGATCCGAACAAGTTGAAGAGATCCACGCATTATAAAAAAGGCATCACAAATAGGGATGGCAAAAGTAAAATGAGCTTGGAGCAAATTAAAAAGGAGGATAAGAAGTTAGCAGAAAGATTTATTTCGATTCAAAATGATAATAAATATAAGAAGATGCAAGAAGTGCGGAATAACTTACCAGCGATGTCTTATAAAAATACAATATTGAATACAATGAAAACCCATCAAGTTTTGGTGGTCAGTGGAGAAACAGGCTGTGGTAAAAGTACACAAGTGCCGCAGTATATTTTAGACGAGTGGTTAGAAAATTTTAAAAGCGATCACGTAGAGATTGTGTGCACCCAACCTAGGCGTATTTCAGCTATAGGTGTTGCAGAACGTGTAGCTCAGGAAAGGGCAGATAAAATTGGAAATGTCGTCGGATATCAAATTCGCTTAGAAAGTAAAGTTTCATCCAGTACTAGATTAAATTTTTGTACCACCGGAATTTTACTTAGAAGATTAGAAGCTGACCCGATGCTCAGTAACGTAACTCATATAATAGTTGATGAAGTTCACGAAAGAAGTGAAGAAAGGTAAATTTAGTACTACTTTTATATTGAAATTTTATTAATGAATGTTACATTTCCAGTGATTTCCTATTGCTTATTTTAAGAGACTTGTTGCCGTTGCGGCCAAATTTAAAAATTATACTGATGAGTGCTACTTTGAATGCAAGTATATTCTCCGATTATTTTGGTGATGTGCCTGTACTTGAAATTCCTGGACGCACGTTCCCCGTAGAACAATTGTTCTTAGAAGATATAATTGAAACTACAGGCTACGTTTTGGACGATGTTCTTACTTACGGAAAAAAAGTAAAAAATATGGAACAATTTGAAATTGAGATGCAGTCATGTGATGTATCCATGCGAAATTTTATGCCCAAGGATTGTGTAAAAGATGAAAATCTAAGAGTTGCAGAAGTTCTTGCTCGGTACAATGGTATTATCTTAGTTTTTGTTTAATATATATTGTTTTTTAATTAATTCTATTTATTATGTAGGTTACAGTATGAAAACTTGTAAAACATTGTATCTGATGGACCAGATGAAAATCAATTTAGAATTAATAGAAAATATTTTGTGTTGGATTGTGAAAGGGAAACACGAATTTCCGACAACTGGTTGCATTTTAGTGTTTTTACCTGGAATCGCTGAAATTATGGCTCTCTACGATCAATTAATAGTGCATCCTGAATTCAATCCGAAGAATGGAAAATACGTTTTGCTACCGTTGCATTCTAGTTTAACTAGTGAAGAACAATCCAAAGTATTTGAGTGAGTTTAAAATATGTTTTGTACTGTGTATAACTTAATGTTTAAAATTTTATAGAAATCCTAAAGGTGCAAGAAAAATAGTGCTGTCTACTAATATTGCTGAAACATCTGTTACAATTGATGACTGTATTTTTGTTATCGATGCCGGTAAGATGAAAGAAAAGAGATTTGATTCCAACAGGAACATGGAGAGTTTGGAAACGGTTTGGGTGACGAGAGCAAATGCGTTGCAGAGGAAAGGAAGAGCTGGCAGAGTGATGTCCGGCGTTTGCATTCACCTGTACACCAATCACCGATTCAGGTATCACATGTTGCCTCAGCCCGTACCAGAAATACACAGAGTACCTCTTGAACAGCTTCTATTAAATATAAAAGTATTGCCAAATTTTGAAGATCAAGATATTTATAAAGTTTTAAGTAATTCTATCCACTATATTCACGTATTCTTGTTTATATTACATGTGCGTTCATCTTCTTTGTTTAGATAAGATCATCGAGCCGCCTGTTAAGGATAGCATCGATTCATCTGTAAAACGCTTACAGAATATAGGAGCTCTGGATAAAGAAATAAATTTAACTCCTTTAGGTCACCATTTGGCCGCGCTTCCGGTGGATGTGAGAATTGGAAAGCTAATGCTTTTCGGGGCAATGTTTTCGTGCGTTGATTCAGCTCTAACAATGGCCGCATGTTTGAGTTATAAAAGCCCTTTTGTAACACCTTTCGGTAAGAAAGACGAGGCTAATGCGAAGAAACGAACTTTCGCCAACGGTCTTAGCGATCAAATGACTGCTCTAAAGGCATACAATGTAAGCACAAATACATTTACATTCAATTCTTATAATCTATTCCTTATTATTTTTTCAAGAAATTTCAAGAAGTCAACAAGAAAAGTTATTATGGTGGTATTAACTACGCGAGAGAAAATTATTTATCGCATAAAACTCTGATAACAATCGCCGATATTAAGCATCAATTTCTGGAGTTGCTAGTCAGTATTGATTTTGTGCCAATTAATTTGAACAGGAGACGTCGGTCCGGGCAAGACGACGTTTACCAAGTAACTGGACAAGAATTTAATGCGAATAACGATAACCAAAGGGTGCTGTCGTCTATCCTCTGTGCTGCCTTGTATCCGAATGTAGCAAAAATATTGCAACCAGAAAAATCGTTCGTGGTCAGCGCTGCTGGAGCTGTTCCGAAGCAACACGAGTCCAAGGATTTCAAATTTAAAACGAAACAGGAACAGGTACTTTCATATTCACGCTTAAGTGAGTTCCAAGTATATATAATTTATTTAACAGGTTTTCGTACATCCCAGCTCGATCATTTATGAAATTAAGCAATTCGCTAGCTCCTTCCTGTGTTACCAAGAGAAAGTTAAAACTAACAGGATCTTCGTAAGGGACTTGTGTGTAATACCCTTAATACCTCTTGTGCTCTTCTCCGGTTATGAACTGGATATTAATGTGCACAATGGGACTACGTTCATTGCCATGGATGATAATTGGATCTTATTTGAAGTAGATGAGCATAAGGTATATTATACACTCGAGTATTATTACCGAGTTTAAAACATTATTTATTTTAGGTGGCCGAAATGATTAAAATGATACGGATTGAATTACTTGAGTTATTGGAAGAGAAGATTAAGGATCCACTATTAAATATTCAACATCACGATAAAGGCGAACGCATTATCAACACTATATTGCAATTAGTTTCCGGGGAATAGCATCAAATTATTAACTTATTTTATTATAATAAAGTGTATATATTTAAATAATATTCGCTTCGTTATTTGTTTTTATATTGAATATATTTTAATAATGCATTCATTGATTTTTATTTCTTCCTCTTGTTTTCCTAAATAACTGTATATTTGGAAATTAAAATGGATTAAAGTACATTTTCAAAAGCAGTTAAAAGTCTGCGTTTTAGTTTCCATTATGTGGTTTTTGCCAGTAAAATATATGACTTCGTTTAAAATCTAACAGTAATAGAATAGACCATTATTACACTATCACTCAGTTTGTAATTAACTTAACTAAAATGGTTTTGTTCTTGCGAGAGTCTACTTGCTCGTTTGTTTACTGATTCCGTCTTCGACTTTGCTTCATACCACAAGCTCCAACAGAATTGTTCAGCGGTTCACGATTCATGACAAGATGGAATGCGTTGTTCAAATCTTACTTCTACGTAATACATTGTATATTTTTTAAGAAATGATGTATTGATAATATAAAATGATTGATACTGATTAATGTATTTGTTCAAAAAAATACATATTAATGTTTATATTCACTTTGTAAAGCGACATTAGGTTACAAAATATTACAATTTAATATTAAAACTTCTATACCATTAATTATATTATTGAATTAGTCCATTTTAATTGAACATTAAATAAAACGCCTCGTACTTATTTTACGAGCTTTTAAGATCATTATTGACACTGTCTGCGAACATCATTTTAATTACAAAGAATATATTTTGTACTCTAACATTGTATATATTTTACAACATTATACTTAATTTAACAGTAAGTAAGTGTTTAATGTCTGATAATAAAAGTTATATTATCAATTTTTCAATTAAATTTTAGATTGTTTCGAAATTTTCAAACCAAACTCATTGATTCCAATATTGTTCTATATTTGCTTCAGATCATATTTTGCTCATAAATAACAGCAGTTGTGTTGAAATAGAAGATTTAATAACTGAATAATCAGGTTTTAAAATCATTATAAATAAATTTATAAGAACAAAATATATGAAAGGTAAGCAAGATTAACAAAGAAGAAATGGTCTTTCGTGGCATGACAAACTGTCATAAATGAAATATGTAAAGAGATTGCCTCGTTGGCTGCACTATTTTTCACTTCAGAAACGAGCTGTACTTCAGATATATTGAATACCAGCAGCATGAGAGGATCGTTCAGCAGTCGCCGATAGATATTTTAATCAACCGAGGAGAATTGAAATTTTAGGAAACTTAAGATAAAATAAAAGTAATATTT
The DNA here is from genome assembly GCF_001412225.1 of Nicrophorus vespilloides. Taxonomy (NCBI): domain Eukaryota; kingdom Metazoa; phylum Arthropoda; class Insecta; order Coleoptera; family Silphidae; genus Nicrophorus; species Nicrophorus vespilloides. The sequence goes on along the minus strand of NW_017099946.1, from coordinate 36,717 downwards.
TATTAGATTATATTTACTTATATATTTATTGAAAACTCAATGAATGAAGAAATTCTGAAATTGTAATTCTAATTTATAGTTTACTATAGTAATGTTGATATCCGAATTAGGGCCAATCAAAATTTATAATTAATACTAAAAAAGGCAGAAAGGCTCAATAGTCCTTTGCAACAATTATTGAATGGAAATCTTTGAATACAACACCCGGCGCATTCACAATAATTTATATACAGTGGAACCTCGCTTAAAGTGTTTAAATTTCAGGATTTTTACTCGTATAGTGAAACATATTAAAAAAAATACATATAATATGTGAATACAGGTTTTAAAAATGATGAAGAAGGCGCGCAATCCGGGACTTCTCATCGTCACTCGTTATGCGAAACGTCGCTCGTTATTTTTCTTACAATTTATTTTGCTCGTTAAGCGAGGTTCCACTGTATAATTATACAATTTCTTACGTATAAAGTGATGTAAACCGTCATTTTTATAATTAAAATAACAAGAAAAAAAATGTGAAAAATAACGATTCAGTTGATGACTTATTTTGAAGGAATTTAAATATACACATTAATTACATTATTATGTTAATGTTAATGGTACTACTGTGCTATGATTTTCATTTGTATATGCATACAGTGGTTGAATGCGTTTTTATGTAAATATTTTAAAATGTATTAATCAAAATTCCTATTGCTTTTATTCATGAGTATACATAAAACATCTCATTCTGGTATCCGCTTTAATGAAGAATGTGCGAGTGGAAATAATTAAAATTGTCGCCTTGCATAAAAGTTTTGCGCTGAGGCCACCAGCATTCGAAGGGGACGGAACAACCGAAGTTGCTCGAACAAAAAGAAGAGGACGTATAAAAAGAAGAAGAAAAAAAAACGAAGTTGTAGTACAGTCAGGTATGGACTTAAAATCCATGAGATTATCTTTGTATTTGACACGCTTTCGGTACGAGGGTTCGAGTCGATAATGAGTTACTTAATTGGGAAATCCTTCAACCCCCTTCGGCAACGCGCACCAACATACAAATGAGTCCGCAACCTTACATATTGTAACAACGCATAACTAAAGATTTTCATTACGTTAATACTGATAATTCACAATCTTTGGACTTAATTATACAAGAAAATCTATTTTAATAACTGAAATAACTGAAAGGTTTAGTCAATCTTTTTTTTAATTTTTTTGAATACAAAAAAAACGACTAATCCTAGTCCACTTGGCCAACTCCCACGTAGACTTGCACTGCAAATATAATCGTCAATACGAGATGAACAATGCATGTAACATTCAAATGATTTAATCCGGTCATATTTGATGTATTTGACAGCCATGCGTGTCGTGTGTTTTGTAACGGCAAACATGATCAATCCCAGGCGTAACATTTTGCTCGGCACTAATCGGATCTGCAATAAATAAGATCGTTAAAAACATACAATCACATCAAATTTGAAGCGAAAAGGTTGATGAATGATTTTTTCACGTGAATCGCGTGATAATTCTACCTTCTGCAAATTCATTAAATGAAAATAATGCGATTAGAAAAGCCTACGCGAATTATCATCGTAAATAGATGCAATTAACGTATAATTTTCTTCAAAACAGTGTTACGTATATTTTTCACCCCGTCCGAGCGTTATATCGAACGTCATGCGCCTGCAATATTTAATACAGGTGGGATAAGGCAAAGGATTACATTTGAGATATTTGACTTATGTAGGGTTTCCGTAATCAAGTTCATATTTTATGAAATAGAAACCCTTCACGTACAGCCAGTTAACCCCAATTCTAATACACTTACCCTTTGCAACCTCAATATCTTATATATAGAGGGAATCGCATAAAAAGAAGATATTACTCTCACGTAACCCCAATATAAATTAAGTACATGCAACAGATTTGTATGTGTTATTTTTATTTTACTATTTGCTAATTAATATTAGACTTTAACGGTGTCCAACATTGGCATTTACTTATTATATCATTTAATCATTTGTTTAGTACAAAAATAACTTTGGTCTATTTTTTCTTCTAGAAAGATGTTTATCATTAAACTAAAAAGAAAAACATGATCTAACCTTTATATAAATACACGTACTATTTTTGGATATATTATGGCATAAATACGAAGTTCAGATAAAGTTGAGTTAGGAAATGAAGGCGATCACTGGTTAAATCATCAGAGCAAACATGATTTGTGGATTACTTGGGATGTAGTTTAGATTGCCGAGTAAATATTTAAGGGCAATCATTTATTTCATTTCAGGTTTATCAAAGGGCGCAATCGGTTTAACATTTACAAATAATTGAAGGTTGGCCAGGCAAAACCCATTGATCTTTCATATGAGTGAAACTACTGAACAGAGTAAAGTTGCGATTCATATCTGACATAATTTAGTTGAACAATAACTTATACTATGTGCATAATATTGCAATTCATTAATTATGTTTTTGGTATTTTATTATATTATTACATATTACTTTTATATAAGTGTTTTCTACTAATAGTATATGAAATGTAATTGTTTTATATTCGTTAAGATTAATACGATGCACAGCTTGATGCAATTATGGGATGAGCAAGGATTATTGAATATCACTGCCCCTCGTTGCATAATTGCTGCATACCAATTAATTGGTTTGATTAATCTTTGCAAAATGTTTCGGAACGCAGTTTCGCCGTTCGATCAATAATTGCTGTTTCTGTATTGCAACATAAATTAAGTTTATAGGTTACAGCTGCAGTCAACTTTTATTGCATGCTTCTCAAGTACCATCGATATACACACAATTGCAAAACTTTGAGTGCATTTTAATGCACACATTATTGTCATGAGAATATAAAGGAATCTATTTATTACCTTGTTTGTTGACAATACTAGAAAAACAAGTAAAGTTATGAAATAATATAAGAACTTTCAAATTTATTCTGAAAAGTTACATAAAAACAAATGAAACATTGTTTTTCCATCCTCCAATTAACAACATTTGATTGGTTTTCCTCAGAATTAACCACAAAAAATGCAAATAATAGTAATTACCATTATTACTTTGGTATCAATTAATCGATTTCTGAACGAAACTGCGTTTGAAATTTAAAAAAAAAATGTATATTGACTGGTTTGGACCCCGGTGATAACAGAATTATCGAGATTGGAGTCAAATTCAATTACAGGTGAATGAAACGCAAACTAACTCAGCGACACTACAAAATGTACGTTTTATTTCGGCGTCGATGCTGGAAACATTCCACATAATTTAAACGAGTTCAATTACATTAAAACTCTTTTTATTTGTTAGCACACCGAAATGTTTACTATGGAATTTATTTGGATTTTACATTTTTAGAAAGTTTATATTTACAAATTTCATTATTTAAATTATATATAAAATAGTTACAATTGCTATTTGCTCGTTCAATTTATTGACTTCGGATTTCCCATCCGTTGTCGTGAAATGTGGGAATTTCCTGAATTTTCCTATAAATATTTATTAATAATTCAAAATAATTAACGATATTAACTATATACTACTTCTCATGTTAAGTAAGTCAATAAATTGAGAGAAATATAAATGAAGGAGATTGAATTATGTGAAAGCTTTTACTTTTTGCTTTGATTTGTGTTTAATTTTCTACTATCTAATTGGAGGAATTACGAGAAGCTGTTTACGTTCATGTTTTGCATCGAGATCGGCGATAAGTGAACCGATGAATGGGTATTTAAAAGTCTTATCAGAGCTTTGAATCCATTCAAGTGCCAGGACTTTATCCGAAGATTACGGAAACTCACTGGAGACTTTTAACCAGTGCGAATAAAGAAGTATGCGAGATAGCAACCAACAAGGAAAAAAGGAAAATAACAAGCTGCATAAACGATAAGTGGAGCTTTTAAGCAATTTATGTGCTGCCCTTAAAATTAAGCTCGGTGCGTGTGTAGGGCCAATTAACTGCCGGCAATTAAGTCTCGGGTCCTTCTCGCTTAGGCCCCAATCCAATAACAATCACCACACCTACCGCTTCTGATCGTAATGTACTTTTTTTTCAACATTTGCATGAAGCTGAAATATCTGCGTTTATATCTATTTTTCGGTGGTGGAATATTAATAAAATTCAAGGAGCCGGCACATTCATTTTCGCATTCGGCCATCCCCCAGTGAGACTGGATAAGGCAATGATTTATCGCTGCGTTTAATAGAGAAAGTCTGTAGGTTGCGGTGAAACAGTTTCTAAATAAAATGTAACCTGAGAGAATAGAATTTGCGTATGATGTTGAACGGAGGACAATTGTAGGTATGAGATAAGAGCAAAAAAGCAACTAGAGGGATTTTCGGGAAAGAGTGTTTGTGTGAGATGTGGAGGACGCCTCTCTCGGAGCTTTCGGGAGACCAAGCGGCGCCGACGCGTGTCCTGTTGCAACGCCGTCGTCCTGATACGAAAAGCACAGACGGCTTTCTCCTCTGAAGCCCTCCGCACGCGACTTTCCTCCGAAAACTAACGTAAAGTTTAACTGAACTTTTCCAGAGGCGAAGACTTACTTTTTCACCCGAGTTCAATATGCATTAGTTGCTGAAGTGCGCGGAACTTCCTGATGGATTCTCAACGCCGCGTTTTAACATTTTGTGCAAATTGATGAACATTGAAAGATGTAGAGATTCGCGTTCCTTCATTGCTTCTGCATTTGAGATGAACAATGTGTTGATGTAGTAAACTTTAAATGATGATACCCGAGAGGGAAATGTTAAATGCTAGTGAGGGTGAGAGGTTCTCGATGGAGAACAGTACGCATAATAGTAGTACTGATAAGACGCGCGATGCTGTCGTCCAGCAGTCCTCTGAGAATTTCATGTTATTATTCGAAGACATTGATCAATACTTCAGTCACTTGAATTTCACCGGCAATGAAACTGAGAGCTACGATCGCCAATTGATCAATTGCAGCTACTTGAACACGACCAATTCGACATGTCTCAGCAACGCGACAAGTGTCGACGCTTCTGTTTACCACAACTACTGGGCATTAATATTGGTCCTCTTCCCCATCTTCACCCTCTTCGGAAACGTCCTTGTGATCCTAAGTGTGTACAGGGAACGAACACTGCAGACTGTCACCAACTATTTCATAGTTAGTCTCGCTCTAGCCGATCTACTAGTTGCTGTTGTTGTGATGCCGTTTGCTGTTTACGTCTTGGTAAGTTCTCAACTTACTAATTCATTCCTATTTGCATTCATTATGCTATTATACCAACTTGGATCATTTGCCTTGTCACCAGAGAGAGGACCAAGCGTATTTAACTCCTCCAACTTGCGCATAATAAACAAATGACTGAGACGAAATTCTGCAAGGAACTTCACATTCTAAATAGAATTATTACAGCTCGCTGCATCATTAAAATTCTATAAAGCAATTACAAACAACTTACTCTTACCTAAAACATCCACCAAGATGAAACACTCCTCATTCAGGCTTCTCATTATGTCAAAACTATTACCATATGAGTTTAATTTATAATAATAAATTCAACTGTCAATTAAAAATAAGTAAAAATGCAAATTATTAACTTCGAAATTACAATTAATTATTGCCGGGCAAATATTAACTTTTAATTATGTCTAGTATAAAGAGAAGACAAAGAATTATTTTTATTCAAAATTTGCTTCTGAGACGAATAAAAAATACAACAGTATATAATGTAGAAAATTAGATGAATTTATATAAATTGTATAAAGTTGCGATGAATGGTTAACGTATGGAGTAGCATCACAATTGATTATTAATTAATTTTAATGAAACGGCTCCAACCAGTTATATTATATTTGATGCTGCGAATTATATTATCATTCGTCATATGCAATTAATATAATTTAATGAGCTAATATATACTAAAAAAAAGAATTTCATTCTTTTTCTATATAGAAAAATTTTGTACAGGAAAATATGATGTATGAAATATGAAATATTTTCATTATCATTATTATCAAGTTCATAATTTTATGAAGCTTAATTTGTCAATTTTCTAATAAATCTTACTGAAAATTTGAGGCTTTATATGTAATTAGATTAGATTTAATTCAATTCAATTCGAGTAATTTACATTAATATTTAGCTACAACAATTACACTTATGACGATTGGTTTTCAAAGAACTTTTATTAATTCCAAATGCGTTTTATGTACTTATTCGAATTTGATCGATTACACATATGTGTAAGCATAATAATCTTTTAATCCTATTAGTCCCACTGATCCAGATTTTGTCCGCAAATATGTTTGTCCGTAAAACTGAGAACCTACGGTAATATTATTCTCTATTAACAAACCGATTTTACAGAATCTATACAAATATAAAACCAATGATGTAGTATTTATTTTAGAGTTTATTTTGTTTTGAAATTTTCCAACAGGACTATATTAATTCGGATTGATCGAAGCCGGATTATGTGAGGCATTGCTGCATTACGAAAATTTTACTAGACCGAGATGTTTAGTATTGAATATTGTTATTTGTGATAGGAATCGCTAGGAAACTTACAGAAAATCCTTTGAAATTTGAAATTTTAGTGCAAAGTAAGTTAAATTATTGTATATAATTTATTATATATAATATTTATATAATTGAAATATATTGTTATACATTAATTTGTGTTTATTATTATAGCGTTAGAATATTATTTACAGTAAATTATAAATTAAACTTAAAGCAAATATACGGTGTATATTTGAAATAATTGCATTAATAATGTGTGTGCGTTAATTCGAAAAAGGAAATTGGTGATGCGGTGTATTCCTACCGTACGTTTAATAATAATTAACGATATGAACTAATTCAATAAACTTGGTATTGGCTAAATAACTATTGGACATCCGCGTTGTTCAATAAATCAAATAAAGTGTTTCGTTGTTAAAAATAAATTTAGTTCGTTGAATTTACTAAACGCCAGCAATATCGTATATGTGCTGATGATCAAACGATTCCATTTACTTCTATTTATATAGTGAAATGTTCATTCAGTTCGAAATTTATTAATAATATTGATTCACAATTGCAGATATACAAATAGATCCACCATAAAATAACAGAAAATTATGTTACAAATCAAAATATTAATGGTGTATTTAATAAAAAAATAATCGCTGTTTTCAATTGAGTATACCTATACTTTGACTACGATCGATCAAAAGGTATTTTTAGAATAGAAATTATTTTAGCGGAATACACAAGCTTTTTCATTGTTTCCATTACAAAAAAAAAATAGAACACAACAGCACACGAAACAGTTTTATAAATGTTGGTTGCAAAAATCATATATGTATGTTATAATGTTTGTTCACAGCGTCAGACCTTTCTCTTCGCGGAGTTAATCGTGCACACGTTCCAAAATTGAATTTCCATCATGCAGCTTCACAATAATGAAGTTTTCAATAGCCTAGTTTTGCCGGGGAATCTTTAAAACAAGATATGGTAATAAAAAAAAATAAAACTAAGGTTGTTCGTCGCTACAAGTCATCAAAAAGTTTGCTCTGCAAATCGAATCAATCACAACGCAATATAGAGAATCAATTTAAATAATTTTATAGGCAATGTGGAAGTATTTTGAATAAATAACAGAAAAAAAGCAAAACAAAAAGAACAGCCACAACGAATGGAAGGATTGGGACCATGCATTACATCATTTTTTATGGGATCAGGGTGTGTGTGCAGCAAGGGTAGAATAATGTATCCCCTGGAAAAAAATCACGTCTTCCGATTTATTCATAACCTATCAATAGGATAATAAATCTTATTGGACACACGCATATTTCATTGCTTTAGGTTTACAATTTGATAATAGTTAAATTTACGTGTTAGTAAAACCATATTGATTTGAATTAATAATTCAAATTCAGTTGATATTCAATATATTCTTAGTTTTAACATAATTTATGTCGCTTTTGGTAGATTAGCATTGCATTAGTATACAACTTGAATTACATATTAGAAATTGAGTTGTAAAGGAAATTTTAACCAAAGGGGAAACTAGTTCATCTGATTTAACTACTGTCGTATATTTTATTTTTTCTAAAAACAAAAAACTTTATTTTTTAAATATTCTCTATTTGAAGCAACCGTTCCCTTTTAGAATTGAGTAATTAAGGTCGATGAATGAGTAATGTTTTGTGACGAAATGATAAAGTTGCAAACTTCAGGCATAAAAGTAATTAGATTTGACTGCAGATATGTAATTGTGATGAGCACATAATTAAATAAATTAAATTAAATCCTCCGCTCAGCGAGAGCTAGAACGCGTTGAAATTATAATTAGAGGAATCTTAGAGTGCGTTCGCTTCTAATTATCCGTAGACTTTTCCAATGTTTTTCTTCCGTTAATGGGGCAGATGAATGAATTATGTGAAATTAATTACAGAGATATTCGTACGCGTTGATTATCAAATTGAAAGTAAACACGAATGTTTTAATTAATATAAATTACTTTAACATTTTCTTTCCGCACATCCAAAGTCGTTTTTATTTTTTTAATGTGAAGAGTTGTTCCAGGCTCAAATAAAGCGTGTGCTAAATAAACAAAAGTTAATTCGAGAGAGGATTTCGTTTCTGCACGCACGCGTTTTCATGTTTTTCAAGTTATTGATGTTTCGCTTTGCACAGCTTCTTTTGTGGTCTAAATAAATCAACTAATTAATTAGCGCGCAAGACATGAAGGCAAAGTTGATGAATGTGTATTGTGTATAAATTATGTGGGAGCACATGGGACGACGACATTGGGTATTATCTTTTAAGTAAACTTTAAGACTGTTAATTAACTGACAACTGGTTCGTATGTGTATGGGTATTCTCGCCTAGAATGTGTTATCTATACTGAACTTGGCTCCTAATCTTGGGCGACGAATGTAAATTAAGTCTCGGGAGGAGACTTAAAATCTTTCTGCAGCAGACCGAATCCTAGTTTCGATAAAACAACAAACTTATTAATACCGAGGCAACTTATTACGCAACTTCCCCGGCACACCGGGATCGAAGAGGCTAAGTGGATTTAGGCCCTAATCGCATGAGCTACAAAGTGCTTATAACCTATAACCTTCAACATCCACTTGAGAAAATATATTCAATTATTTATCGACGGCAATTAAATGGAAAAGAACGTACAGCTCGGATACATAACAGCAATTGTAGATCTAAAATTGAAACTTCTATGTTTATTTTGGGCTGCTAAAGTTTATCAAATTGTAAATCAAAGTTTGATTAATGTTTTAATTGAATAAACCATAACTTAATATATATATATCCGTGCAAATGTCTATTATAAAAATAACTGTTGTAATTAGTTTCGGAGAAGGTTCGTAAATCTGTATGACCATGAAAATAACCAGACAAGCTTTAAATATTTTATGCGATTTATATTTGCATTTCTAGCTGCTCCCGCCGTTAGAAGCGAACATTCCATTTTACTTTACTGCTCTTTACTGTCACGCAAGGAGGATGAAACCAGATGCTCTTGCTGAAGCCACTCACGTTTTGCATCCGCTGCAATAAGTTACGTGGACGCAATTAGTTTTATGTTTTTATATAAAGTGCAAGTGGATGTACGATTTGTGGACAAACAACGTTTGTCTTATGGTTCAGCGTCCAAGATTCTGAAAGGCACTGCTCAATTCTCCGACCCGCATCCGGATTAGAGTTGCGACAACGGCGGAAAGCTATTTTATTCTATTATTTTCAACCCCCCTAGGTATTATATATAAAGGACAAAGACGTCATGTGTCCATACAGCAATAACAGCTACGATGTCAATAAAAATGTAAAAGTTTTAACTGTTTCTTAACAACAACAACAAATCGTATAATTGCTTTGATTTATTTCTTGTGCAATCGATGTTGTTCTGCAGCCATTCGCGTTATGTCACAGCCGACAATCCATAGTGGATAACAAAGGGACAGGTGGAAGCGCCGGGTCGCCAGTTACTTACCTGGTTAATTTGATCACAAATACGAACGTATATCGTTGTATTGAATTTTAATGTTTCAAAATAATGTAAAATGTTCACGTTACATCCATTACATTGAAAAACAAATGTATGTTTATGAAATGTTAAAATAAATATACAAAATTGATTCGTGACCCGGTTTGCCCACATTTAATTAATATTTTGAAATAATGCAAACATTTTAACTAAACATTTATTGATTGTCCTTGTTTATAATATAAATGCTAAAAAATATTTCATTTCACAACTATTGTACATACAATGCGCACATGGAACTAAATACCATTAACGTTACATATTATATTGTTACAACAACGTCCATATTTACAATAAACTAGTTAATGATTGAAGCATTTATTAAAAAGT